>NC_050591.1:38468218-38470718 GCF_013368585.1 Megalops cyprinoides
CTGCAGAGAGCTCTGATCTCTCCTTATGAGCGGGTATCTCTGCAGAAAGCTCTGATCTCTCCTTATGAGCGGGTATCTCTGCAGAGAGCTCTGATCTCTCCTTATGAGCGGGTATCTGTGGAGGCACACTCACCCGGCTCTCCATCAGTTTGGCCTTCTCCAGCTGGGCCTCCTTCAACATCCTCTCCATCTCCTCGATCTTCAGGGCATCCATGACGCTGGCACTGTAGACACACAGCGACAGGCCATTTTCACATAAAAAATATCAATAAAAATATAAAATATCCGACCTCAGGCAGACGCAATTCC
Organism: Megalops cyprinoides; assembly: GCF_013368585.1. Classification (NCBI taxonomy): domain Eukaryota; kingdom Metazoa; phylum Chordata; class Actinopteri; order Elopiformes; family Megalopidae; genus Megalops; species Megalops cyprinoides. The sequence continues at coordinate 38,468,528 of NC_050591.1, forward strand.
AGCTGTGAGAGTTCTAATTTATTTTATTAAATTGGGAATATTAGATTTTTAATCTTATTACTTCAGGTCCTCTTGTAATTTCTACCTCCTCCTCATCTCAGACTAGGGCCCACGGCAGCACTGCAGCTGAATGTGTGTCTGACCTGGACATGTTGTCAGGGGAGCAGGCAGAGTTGTTGCCGGTGGAAACGCTGGTGTCCATGCTGTCAGAGCTCTCCAGGCTCAGTGTGTCGTACGCCCGCTCGCCTGCAGGGGGCGGCTGGTGGTGAAGGATGGAGTGGTGCACCATGGGAGGTCCCGCCAGCGAGAAGGGGATGTTGAGCTGGTTCTGAGAGCCGTGTAGCGCCTCCCACTGGCACTGCGCCTCCACTGCAGCCTTCTGCTTCAGCTCCGCCAGACGGCGCCTCTGCTCCTCAATCACCTGGTGGCCTGAACCATCGGAGGAGAGCCGTGAGGGCCACGCTCACCAGCACTGCACCAATCCCACTTCCCGCGGCTTCACCATGGAAACAGCCATGCTGTGATGAGGTTTGAACACTCTCTGCTCTCCCAGTTGCCTCTGCCAGCACTTCCCAGCCCTCTCACCGGACCCCATGGGCTTTACGCCCCACAGGAGCTGAAGGCCCTCCCTGCTGCCGGTTCCAGGTCTGACCCTGCTCATTTATCTCTGCCACCTCACTGGACACCTGAGCTCTCTCTACATCCAATCAGCTGTCCCTCTCCTCCCTCAGCTCCTCCTCCTCTGGGTCAGGACCTGTAACAGGCGCCTGTAACCCCTGCAGCTGGACTCTCTCTCGGTACGTTTTTCTGTGAGCTCAGCACTGATTGGTTGAAATGTTTCAGTAATTCTGCTACAGTAACAGCTTTAAAAAGTAATACTTTCATCTACAGAGCCAGTTTTGATTTTGTAGTTGGTTTCTTTACTTGGAAGCGGTCTTGGATAAGAGCGTCAAATCAATGGAATCACTGAATGCTCACAGGCACAAGGAGCTGATACCCATCCACTGCAGGTGAATACAGAAACAGTGGACAGTCCGGTAAAGGCAGCAGAAATGGCCGAACACCAAATGCAGACCTGCATACATCCACAAATACATGCTAAACCAATGCACACTCAGTCAGCCCCAGCTGCGCATTTGGACAGCTAGGGAAGAAAGCAAGGATTACTACTGAACTGCAGAGTCACTCCAGAGGATGAGAGCATTTCCCCACATTCTGCGCAGTCATGCCTCACACATACACTCATGTATGCAATACATGTCGAAAGCCCAAATGCAGGATGAACCCTCACCAAATGCAACAGCAAAATGAAAGAACAAACACAACTAACCAATCAAATACGTTATTTGACTGTATATGCAAATCCCGCCTCGCTAACGTGGAAGTCCATGCGCGCTAGCCATCTCTCCATGGATGGGTAGCTCTCAGGAAAGCAGGGAAAGGAGAAGGTGCTGGGCGGGGAGAGATGGCAGGGGACACACGGGCGGGCATGCAACGTCTCCTATATGAGGGTCATTTATCTAACATGGAGAAGACAGGAGGAGAGGATGAATCAAACCCACACCCAGGTGTAAGGATCTACCTGTAAGATTGTCGCTGGTGGAGGAAGACTCAGGCGTGGAAGGCAAGGACTCTGTGACACAGTGCAGAGTGATGAGACAGATAGGGGGGAGAGGGGGGGAGAGGGAGAGGGAAAGAGAGGGACAGAGAGAGAGAGAGAGAGAGAGAGAGAGAGAGAGAGAGAGAGAGAGGGACAGAGGGAGGGAGGGAGGGAGGGAGAGAGAGAGAGAGAGAGAGAGAGAGAGGGAGAGAGGGAGGGAGAGAGAGGGAGAGAGAGAGAGAGAGGGACAGAGGGAGAGGGAGAGAGAGAGAGGAAGGGGGACAGAGAGAGAGGGAGAGGGAAAGAGACACACAGGGATAGAGAGAGACAGAGACACACAGAACAACACAGCTGTTAGATGGAAAAAGGATCTCTGAGGACGGAATTGAGCAGAATGAACAGAAAGGTGAGGTGAATGGGACAGGTGTGGGCCTGCTTTGGGAGTCACATGGGAATATCATTCGCAGCAGTATTTACAAATCTGTCTCCTCTGCACAGCAAACCGCACCATGCAGAGGATGCTTCGGGCTGTCGTCTGAAGCCGGGAACACACTGCCATTTCACACCCACATCACTAACGTTCACTCATCG
>NC_050591.1:38475718-38508218 GCF_013368585.1 Megalops cyprinoides
CTGTGTCAGGTTACAGCCGCAGCCAGCAGCCTCGCAGCCAGCAGCCTCGCAGCAAAGCAGCGTGGGTAAACAAATCAAAGCCAGCAGCCAGGAAATTAGCAGAGACAGACAGAGAGAATCAGAGAGAGACTGTGTGATTGTGTGAGAGAGAAAGAGACTCTGCGTCTGTGTGTGTGTGTGAGAGAGAGAGAGAGACCTGTGTATGTGTATGTTCTGATTTCTTGTATCTGTCCATGTATATGCATATGTTCGGTATATGTTCTGATTTCTTGTTCAGTATGTAATGACTGCTTTGGCAATATAAGTGCATATTTGTCATGCCACTTTTGATCTTGAAATCTGAAATTGAGAGAGACATAGACAGACAGAGAGACAGACAGACAGAGAGAGGGAGAGAGACAGAGAGACAGACAGACAGACAGAGAGAGAGAGAGAGCCAGGGTACCTCGCTGGGGAGAGCTGGGGCTATGGCAAGCGGGGCGCAGTGCTGGGTGGAGGTGGCGATTTGGGTCTCATGGCAACCACTCCCATACATCTTATAGACATCAGAGAGCTTCAAGTACTCCTGAGACCCCCAGCCCAGAGCAGCCAATCAGAACAAGAGGCTATCAGTTCACACACAAGTGCATAGACTGCATGCACATATACACACACACACAAACACACACACACACACACACACACAAACAACAACACACACACACACACACACAAACACACACACACACACAAAAACACACACACACACACACACACAAACACACACACACACAACAACACACACACACACACAAACAACGCCCAGTGTCCCAAGATAAGCTGCCGCTGTTTCCATTTGACGCAGGTTTAGTGTTCTTCATTGCCACATACAAGGGTCCAATATCACAATATTCTGATAACAATGTGTAAAACTGGTCAACTTTTATCAGTTATACCTGAATCAAGCCAAGGAAATTTAAATATGAATAAAACTTCCACGTTCCAAACACAGCAATTACTGCAATTGTACAGAATCTCTCCACCATCCGCTTACATTGGGAGGGACCTGAACACAGAGAAATGCATGCAGCAGCAGAGAGCAACGGAGCAGCGACTGTATCCCACAATCCTCAGCTGCTCCACACACAAACAGGACCCGTGCACGCAAACAGGACCATGCACGCAAACAGGACCCGTGCACGCAAACAGGACCCGTGCACGCAAACAGCACCCGTGCACGCAAACAGCACCCGTGCACGCAAACAGGACCCGTGCACGCAAACAGGACCATGCACACAAACAGCACCCGTGCACGCAAACAGGACCCGTGCACGCAAACAGGACCCGTGCACGCAAACAGGACCCGTGCACGCAAACAGGACCATGCACGCAAACAGGACCATGCACGCAAACAGGACCCGTGCACGCAAACAGGACCCGTGCACGCAAACAGGACCCGTGCACGCAAACAGGACCATGCACGCAAACAGGACCCGTGCACGCAAACAGGACTCGTGCACGCAAACAGGACCATGCACGCAAACAGGACCCGTGCACGCAAACAGCACCCGTGCACGCAAACAGCACCCGTGCACGCAAACAGGACCCGTGCACGCAAACAGGACCCGTGCACGCAAACAGGACCATGCACGCAAACAGGACCCGTGCACGCAAACAGGACCCGTGCACACAAACAGGACCATGCACGCAAACAGCACCCGTGCACGCAAACAGCACCCGTGCACACTACAGTTGGTTTCCTCCATTACAATGCAGCCACTGCAAAACATTACAGCATCAGCAGGGCTGTGCTCCATATGGTACTGAACCCCCCCGAGTCCAGCGCCCCCCAGTATTCATACACATAATGCACATGATTTTTTTTAAACTCCAAACACAACTAGCACATGCCGTAGTCTATGGGACTTTTACAAAGACAAGGCATGGATGAGCCAAAGGAAGGAATGCTCTGCAACCTGTGGCCATGAAGAGCTGGTGCTTTGAATAAGAGACCACAGTAGTGACATCATCAATCAGTCACCCTTTGCTGGACAGTGAAGTGAAACAGAAGTGAAAAATGGAGCTCGACTCTGAGAGGAGCAGCACCATGCACACCTGACACAGAGCTCACAGGATAAAAACCTCTGCAAACAGAAATGTTTCACAACCCCTCATGCACAACCCCGCCTTCCACACACAGAGTTGAAGAACTGCATGAACTAACACTAAAGAACCACCAGCTGCAAACTGAGATCTTAACACAAGTCATCGTTTGTGCTTTATGCCAGTCTGTGAGGTTTGCCTGGACGGCACGGTTAAGGCCGTTCTGAATGTGGCTACTCCCTCAAGCTCTGTGTGCAGTGGGTGACGCAGGGAGGTGTCAGTGCTCAGGCTGCATGCGGTGAGCATCAGTGAGGTTACCTGCTGAGGCCTGCTGGGATACGTTTGGGAGGTCTGTAAAAGAGACGCAGCCGGCCGGCTGCGGGGGAACTGGCGCGCTTCCTCTAACAGGTCAGCCTCGCTGATATGAAGCACTTCCTGTTCAGAGTTTTAAAAATCGGGGGCTTTGTCTTGGATATCCTACTGAGTCCCTCTGAGGTTATCATCAATTCATAGGACCGAATTATGAAAGATTACTACTGGAGTGAGATAATACACCTACACGATTGAAAGACTCAGGGCACACCATGCTAAACCCCCCTCACAAGGAACAGGGGAAGAAAGCTGTGCTGCACAGACAGAGCAGCGAGAACATGCTGTACAGCAGGCCTGAAACAGGACACTGTCAACCTGAGCCTCCACTGAGAAAACGCTGAAAAAGCACATCTGCACTTTCTTTATTCAGTGAGATCTACTGTATCTACTGTAACTTTTCCTGCATGTATGTTTGCTTTTGTGTATAAAGGGCTGTAGTGCCGGGTACAGCCAGGGGGGGGAGCAGAGAAAAACTCCCTCACCTCTTTCATGGTGCTGGAGCTCTTGGGGAAGCCCCTCCCTCCAGTAAGGCTGAGGTACCGCTTCTCCAGAGCAGACAGCCTCTCCTTCTCCTGTGACACAGTGAAACACAGAGGTCAGAACAGCAACACAGCAGCCTGTATCCCAGACCTCTCCTCTCCCCCCTGCTGACCCCCCCCCCCCCCCCCCCCCCCCCAGAACACATGCCCTGCTGGGTTAGCTGTGGGTGCTCATGCAGAGTGTGTGACTGAGCTTCATTGTAATGAGGAACATAGAGCTGAAACAGAAATTAATATGGAGAAGAAAGGAGAGGGAGACAGGAAGGGGAGATGAGAGGAGGCCCATGCGGCCGTGGTGCTGCACCTTATGGAGCAGCTGCAGGGTGAGGTTTCGGTCTTTAGCCAGACGCTCGCACTCCTGGGCCGCCTGCACACCCAGCTGATTGGCCTGACTCTCCAGCGCCGCCACTTTCTCCTGAGAATCAGAGGAAACAGAGTTTAGAGACACGCTTCACCCAATTGGTCACATTGCCACAGCAGCAGCAGTGAACCTGCCAAATGAATAAACAGTACCAATAATAACATCCTTCTTCTGCTTGATTATTCATAAAGCAGGTCTCTGATCACATACTACAGCATTGTACAGTAGCTTTCTGCACCACTTCAGCCTTTGAGGAGTCAAAACAGCTGCTGTTCCCCTCCCTCCCTATAGATGGCGCTGTGGTGCTGTTACCTTCCTCTTGGCCAGGCTGCTGTGGTACTCTGCTCTCTCCTGCAGAAGCTGCTGGCTGATGGTCTCTCTCTCCTCCTCCAGGCTGCTCTCCTTCTCCAGCTGCTGGAACTCCAGGTCCTCGAACCGTTTGGTCTCGCACTCCAGCACCTCGGCCTCCTGCACCCCACAGACACCCCCCCCGCGTCAGCGGGCGGGCCAGGCCAACGCAAGGGGGAGCTCAGCACCCTCACAGCACTCAGCACCCTCACACAGCCACCCAAAGTGGCCACGCCCACCCCCTCCAGCCTGCCAACCAGCAGGCAGGGGGCGGGGCCGGCCTCTGCAGCTGTCCAATCAGGGAAATGCCACAGGCACTTTTGCTCAAAACTCTGTCAGGGTTGACAAGCTACCAAGTCTGCTGAACATCTAAATCGCCCTGTGACATCCAGTTGTTCTTGTTATTACAGGACTGATTGTTGACCTCTGTACCAACATAGGTATATATATTACCTATAATGCCTTAACCGATAAGTCATTCTCTCTAATAACAATATGTTACTAAGACTTCCTGTTTTTTCAAATATTTCACACGATAGTTAGTACAGTGTTGTGACTGTGACCTTCACAGCTGTCTGCGCTGTAGATATGACGGCACTCTAACAAAGACTCAAGTCCAACAGAGCTAACAGTTGCTAATTTTTCACACTAATTAGCCAGCTCATGTGCTTGAGATCCTATGCATGTTTCTGCTGCCTCGTGACATGGCGACAGGCTGATGAGCAGGGGAGAGAGACGCACCGGGACACACAGCGCGTCCTCTCCGTTTCTCATCCCGCACACAGGTAGTGTGCACTACAAGCCTGCTCCAGTAGCCCTGCCATGTTTACAGAGTGACAGCATTAATAAGGATTTGCTTTCAGAATAAAAGCTCAGAGACGCTCTGCATGGCTCTGCTCTGCACGGCTCTGCCCCCCGGCTCTGCCCCACGGCTCTGCCCCCCGGCTCTGCCCCCCAGCTCTGCCCCCCGGCTCTGCCCCCCGGCTCTGCCCCACGGCTCTGCCCCACGGCTCTGCACGGCTCTGCCCACCGGCTCTGCCCCCCGGCTCTGCAAGGCTCTACACGGCTGCCCCCCGGCTCTGCACGGCCCCCTGCAGACAGGGAGGACTCCTCCCCGCTCCGCCAGTGTGTCAGGGGTGTCTGCTGCCCCCCCCTCTGCCAGCGCATCAGGGTTTCCCGCTTTCTCCCGCATCTTTCCTGACGGCCTTTAAAAGAGAGCATGGCTGCCTGTGCACAGAGTATCTTACACAGGCTCCCCAACACACTGGAGGTTAAACCTCTACACTCCATTAATGTGGAAAATTTTAAATGAAACAAAAAACTTGCAAAGACCGAGTGAAAACCAGACAAATCACCTTTTCTCCTGATTTTTGTCCTCCTTTTCTTTGGTTGTAAATTTATTTTTCCCAAGTTTTCTGAATACACTCATTTCTCAACACACTATACAATCTTTACCAAAACTGTGAAATCTGAAAATAAATAAATAAATGAATAAAAAGAATCCATAAAAGAGCAGAAGAAGCAGGAGCAGGGGTCGTGCCCCAGTTAGCAGCTGCATTAATAGATTAGTAAGGTGTTAGAGATAAAAGCCATTCAGTGTCAGGACAGTAAAAGGACAAATCAACCAGACTACCGCGTATCGGCACCATTGTGACCCTGGCAAAGCTCCTCAGAAATCTCACACAGTCACTTCAGAGTCTTCCTCAGAGCAGCGCCCTACTCTGCGGCATTTCAACACCCCTCCACCCCATCTGTGTTCTACAGCAAAGCAAGGAGGAGGAGACAGACCAGACAGAGGGATGGGAGGTGTCGAAATTCCAGTAGTCTGTAATTGGGAAAGTCATCACCATCTAATGTGCTAACTTTTCAAATTTCACACCCAACTTTCACACAACTCTCACACCCTGACTCTCCCAGTCTCTCTCCCTAGCTTTGGAATTAGTCTCACTGCAGCAGCAATCCTCCCATACACAGTATGCAGCCAGTGGCTACTATCTACACTACAATTCCCAGAGCGCACCAGGAGAACAGATGCTGAATGGAGGATAAGAGCACCTCCCTCCATCAGCTGAGCGACTGCTGAGCTCCTGGGGGGTGAGCCGAGGACAGTCTGAGCCCCCCACCCCTAGGCACCACTGTGGGCTCAGACTGCGACCCCCACCCCTCCATGCCACTGTGGGCTCAGACTGCGACCCCCACCCCTCCATGCCACTGTGGGCTCAGACTGCGACCCCACCCCTCCATGCCACTGTGGGCTCTGACTGCGACCCCACCCCTCCATGCCACTGTGGGCTCTGACTGCGACCCCCACCCCTCCATGCCACTGTGGGCTCTGACTGCGACCCCCACCCCTCCATGCCACTGTGGGCTCAGACTGCGACCCCCACCCCTCCATGCCACTGTGGGCTCAGACTGCGACCCCCACCCCTCCATGCCACTGTGGGCTCAGACTGCACTCAGGGACTCTGGGAGAGACAGTGAACGACTGCAGTCTCACACTCTCAATGTGCAGCTGAAGGAGAGACACAACACCCGTCTCTCACTCTGAGACCTGGCACTACTGGAATTTCTGCCCAAAGTGAAGGAGAGGGGGGAGAGGACAGGGTGCAGGTGTGTGTGTATAGGTGTGTGTAAGTGTGTGTGTGTGTGTGTGTGTGTGTGTGTGTGTGAGTGTGTATAGGTGTGTGTGTGAGTGTGTGTGTGTCTGTGTGTGTGTGTGTGTGTGTGTGTGTGTGTGTGTGAGTGTATAGGTGTGTGTGAGTGTGTATAGGTGTGTGTAAGTGTGTGTGTGTGTATAGGTATGTGTGTGTGTGTGTGTGTGTGAGAGTGTGTGTGTGTGTGTGTGTGAGTGTGAATAGGTGTGTGTATAGGTGTGTGTGTGAGTGTGTTTGTGTGTGTGTGTGTGAGTGTGTGAGTGAGTGTGTATAGGTGTGTGTATAGATGTGTGTAAGTGTGTGTGTGTATAGGTGTGTGTGTGAGTGTGTGTGTGTAGGTGTGTGTAAGTGTGTGTGTGTAGGTGTGTGTAAGTGTGTGTGTGTAGGTGTGTGTAAGTGTGTGTGTGTGTGAGTGTGTTTGTGTGTGTGAGTGTGTGTGTGAGAGTGTATAGGTGTGTGTATAGATGTGTGTAAGTGTGTGTGTATAGGTGTGTGTGTGTGTGTGTGTGTGTGTGTGTGTGTGTGTGTAGGTATGTATAGGTGTGTGTAAGTGTGAGTGTGTGTGTGTAGGTGTGTGTGTGTGTAGGTGTGTGTAAGTGTGTGTGTGTATAGGGGTGTGTGTGTGTGTGTGTGTGTGTGTATGTATGTATAGGTGTGTGTAAGTGTGAGTGTGTGTGTGTAGGTGTGTGTGTGTGTATAGGTGTGTGTAAGTGTGAGTGTGTGTGTGTAGGTGTGTGTAAGTGTGTGTGTGTAGGTGTGTGTAAGTGTGTGTGTGTGTGAGTGTGTGAGGAAGGGCGGGTGCTGCTGGGTGGTGTCTCTATCTGCAGGGTGGGGCGAGACTGACCCTTTTGAGTTGATCCTGTAACTGCTCCCTCAATGACTCGGGGCAGTTATGAAGCTGGCTCCTCAGCTCATTGTATCCGTCCTGGAGCCTGTCCAGGGCCTCCCGCTCTGCTTCAACATTTGCCCTTTCCTAAAAAACACACCATCCGGGGGAGGAAAGGGAGAGAGAGAGAACACACTGCTCAAATCCATGCCATGCATAAGCTCTGGAGGTTAGAGGTCACAACAGTGTGTAAGCCAGAGAGAGGAGGGACATGAGCACCATACTGTCCCCACAGCACTGGACCAAGCCTCTACCGGGACGCAACAGACTTCCTGTTCCCGGGCACGTCTTTGGCGGGAGGTTTCTGCTGTTTACGCCTCCACATGAACTGCCCTGTTTACGGGACTGAAAGCAGACAGAGTGTCTGTTCAACTGCTTTCATTTCTTTCGAGGGGTAAAGAAAGACTGATAGCAGCATTTGCTATCAAACACAGAGCAAGATTCTTTTGGGAAAAACCAGTTAGTTTTGCATGTTTATATTTAGATTTCTGAAAGCATGCCTGACTCATGCTTTTATGTCATTCTCTAGACAAAGGATGGTTTTAACGTTATTCAGGGTTTGAGACCACTGAGGAATCACAACCATCAGATGTCATTTTCATCACCATGAGGGGAGGTCTATCAATGCTTATTTTCCTCATATATATACTTATACACATTAGAGTGATTTACAAATAGGATAAAGTGAATTAATTTCATTCAAATTAACCAGATTCAGTTCCTTCAACATGCTTTCCTTTGGAGACTTTAGGAGACAGCATATCTTTTGCATTGGCATAAGGCTCATTGATTTGTGACTTACTGCCAAAGAGAAGTATGTTCTATGCAAAAGCATCAGCCTGTGAGCTGATGCCTGTGCTCCTTACAGCACTGACAGTGTGCAACTGGCCTCAGTGCTTCTGTGTTTTCATGCAGTATGGAATGCTAAAGGCTAACAGCGCTATCATACGCTGGGGGAACCGGGAAAAGCATGAGAGCTGCTTATGAGGCATCCGGTGGCTACTGATGCTTCATGCAGGAGTTAAAGATGAGCATCCTTTCATTTTCTGACTGCTGCCTTTATGGCCAGCTTCAGTCTGGGGACGAGTGGCTGGAGAGGGAGTCTTTATGAACACCGCATTGGGAGGAGCTACTGTCAGCGGCCAATCACTGACTCTGAGGAACCAATCAAAAGGCCTGGCACTCTGCACCAGAACAAAATGATTGGTTCACATGGTTATGATGCTGACAGGACCTGGTAGCACCACCCATGTGGGGGTTCATGGCCCCTCCTTCTCCATCACTGCAGGGAACTGTGTGACATGGCATTTCGGCATGTCTGTCACCGTACTCTGGCTCCACCTCTGTTCGTGAGTTACGGAAAAGTGAAACATTAAGAAAATAAAACACAGGAAGGGTGTGATTATTCAGGCTGTCGGGTTTATGACGGGGTGGAAGAGTTATGGTGCGGTTTTAGCTAAGGCAGAAGCCACAGACACACGCTTTCTCTCTCACACACACATAGGCACACACACATACACACAGATACAGACATACACATACACGCGCACACACACACAGATCTAATGCTAGGTAAAAGGCTGAGCTTTCTACTATCTACTGAAGGTGACTGCAGAACTGTGCGTAGCACAGGCTCTCTCACTAACAGCGTACAAAAGAAGTACTAGGCAAGAAGATCCATGAAACACATCAGAGATTCCCTGACCTTCTAATTCTTTTAGCTGTGCCAGGAACAGAGCTGAGGACCAGCCAGTGTCCCAAATGCTGAATGACACACTTCACAGAACTGCATGCTGGAAAGGCTTTGATGGGGTACAGGCATACAGCAGGATTCTGGGAAGTCTAGAACCTTTATTCAAACTGATCCACAGCTGAATCATGGCCTCCAGAAACCTCTCCCTATAAGTACATCCTATTTTCACAGCTTCAGTACCTGGAGTCATGTAGACAGTATACTGACCTCACATATTTATACTTTTACAGGTAAAATATCTGTATTTAAATACTGTCTTTCCTGTGTCTGTTTGACCCTGACCCTGACAGAGGTGGCCTTTCCGTGACAGTGGGACTGAGAGGAGAGGAGGGGCATGGCTGAGAGGCCACACCCAGCAGCACAGCCCTCAGGGAAGCGGTGAGAGGGTTAGAGGTTAAACACACTGGTTAGTGGAGCCAAACCGCACAGAAGCCCTGATCAGAAGCTAGGAAAAGACAAGAGAACAGACAGACAAACAGACTCCCCGATGTGTGTAACATCAAAATAATGTCCCCAATCGCCACTCAGATTCTGTGCTCTCCTGGCTCTGAGACTCGGCCACACCCACATCCACTCACCTCGTTCAGGAGGCCACACCCACCAGGAAGACAGAGCCACTCTGACACACACATCTATGCACATGGAAATGCCATGGTAACCGTGGTCACTGGATTTTGAAAGAACGCTACTGCACATTTTACCTTGGGATGGCAAAACCAATTAGAATGGGTCTGGGAAGGCCATCCAGGATAAGACCCTGCCTTTGAGGAATGTCAGAGACCAGAGAAGGCTGTTCAGACCAGTGAGGCTCAACAGTCACAAGACAGACAGTCCAGCACTGCTGTGTTTCCCACAGACAAACAGGGGGTGACAGGAAATGTCAGTGACTGACATGCCCCACCACCCGCTGTTCAACACTGCCCCCGTCAGGATGGGAGGACCACACACAGGCTTCAAAATCTACTGCCAGTCAATAACAAGTGGACTGCTGGAAACAAAGGTGAAGACACACAAGCATGTATATAAAGTACAGCAGTACAGACGTAATCTTCAGCATGTATCAAACATCTTTCATCTCACTGTACATGCATGGATGATAAATGCTTCAGATATATTCATCAGTATTAAGACACAGCAAGACTGCTATGTTTCCCTTTTTATGAAATATGTTTGTAGAATATGAATATGGCATGCGATTTTGAAGGAGGGGGTTATATCTGAAGCTAATGTGAGAATGAGAAGTGTGTGTGTATGAGCATGTGCATGTGTATGAGCGTGTATGTGTGAGTGTGTGTGTGTGTGTGTGTGTATGAGCGTGTATGTATGAGTGTGTGTGTGTGTGTGTGTGTGTATGAGCATGTGCATGTGTATGAGCGTGTATGTATGAGAGTGTGTGTGTGTGTATGAGCGTGTATGCATGAGAGAGTGTGTGTGTGTGTGTGTGTATATATGAGTGTATGAGTATGTGTGTATGAGCGTGTATGTATGAGTGTGTGTGTGTGTGTATGAGTGTGTGTATGTATAGGTGTGTGTAAGTGTGAGTGTTTGTGTGTATGAGTGTGTGTGTGTGTGTGTAATGGTGTGTGTGTGTGTGTGTGTATGAGTGTGTGTATGTGTATGAGTGTGTGTGTATCTGTGTGTGTGTGTGTGTGTATGAGTGTGTGTATGTGTATGAGTGTGTGTGTGTGTGTGTGTGTGTGTGTGTATGAGTGTGTGTATGTGTATGAGTGTGTGTGTGTGTGTGTGTGTGTGTGTGTGTGTGTGTATGAGTGTGTGTATGTGTATGAGTGTGTGTGTGTGTATGAGTGTGTGTGTGTGTGTGTGTGTGTGTGTGTGTGTGTGTGTGTGTGTGTGTGTGTACCTTGTCCTTCTCCCTCTGGATGGCACTCTCCAGCTCATTCAGCTTGCGCTGCAGCTGTGTGATGATGTCAGACTCCGCCTCCATCTGCTCCAGCTCCGCCTCCCGCTCGCCCTGCAGCAACGCCCGCTCCATCTCCGCCTGGGGAGGGACACGGGTCACACAGAGCCACGCCCAAACAGCCCCATCAACCGCCACACACGGTCATACCCAAACAGCTCCATCAACCATCAACCACCACACACAGAGCCACGCACGGTCATACCGCCCTCATCAACCACCACACACAGAGCCACACCAAAACAGCCCCCATCAACCACCACACACAGAGCCACACCCAAACAGCCCCATCAACCGCCACACACGGTCATACCCAAACAGCTCCATCAACCATCAACCACCACACACAGAGTCACACCCAAACAGCCCCCATCAACCACCACACACAGAGCCACACCCAAACAGCCCCATCAACCGCCACACAGAGAGTCACACCCAAACAACCCCCATCAACCACCACACACAGAGACACACCCAAACAGCCTCCATCAACCACCACATAGAGTAACACCCAAACAGCCCCATCAACCGCCACACACGGTCATACCCAAACAGCCCCATCAACCATCACTGGTATACAACACAATAATAAGACACTGTACAAAATAAGCAAAATAAAACATACAGACATAATGCTACAGCAATGAGTGAGACAGTGGGCAAGCCAGTTTAGTGTCACTCCCCTCTGCTGCGGGCCTCTTCCTGTGCTTCTGTAACGGAGTTCTCTTATCAGACTGTCCCTGGGTCTGCCCCAGGAACACACATAGCACAGGAGACGCCACCTTTCAGATGCGACTTTAAACTGAAGCCCACACTCTCTGTGGTCATTACAGACCACAGCATTTATCACAGAGAGCAGGGAGCTCCCCTGGTCTGCTAACCAAATTCCAGATCAGCCTTTAAAACAGGTGTCTGAAATCCCCCGCTAAATGAAGCCTCCCTCTCCATATCAGGTGATGCGTGGTGAGCTGTCTGGCACAAAATGGCTGCCATGCAACCCTCCGGGGCACTGCACATCAGTGGTGTTACAGTTTATTACCACCTCCTTTCTAATATCCTTGAAAAGGGGTCAGTGGCACTATGTGAATGCAGTTTACACGTTAATTTATAGAAGCCGTTTATTCATTACAGATACAGCAGGTTCTGTTCCCAAGCACTAAGCGTGGATCAGTTTCACTTTCCTCCAGTGAGACTCAGGCTGAGGAACAGTGCAGGGTCAGCTGAACCAGGATCAGTGGGCTGGCAGTTCTCACCTCCTGCTTGGATTCCTGCAGCTGCTGCTCCAGCTCTGTGATTCGGGTTTTCAGCTCATCCACTCGGGCCAGAACTCTGACCCGCTCCTCCTCCAGGTAGCCCAGCTCCAACCGCCTGGTGCCGCCCAACGTTGAGGAGTCCTCACACTGCGGACAGAGATCACACACGCTCACACTCCTCACACTGCGGACAGAGATTACACACACTCACACTCCTCACACTGCGGACAGAGATCACACACGCTCACACTCCTCACACTACGGACAGAGATTACACACGCTCACACTCCTCACACTGCGGACAGAGATTACACACACTCACACTCCTCACACTGCGGACAGAGATTAAACACACTCACACTCCTCCCTGCTCACAGATTACACACACTCACACTCCTCTCTGCTCACTGATTACACACACTCACACTCCTCTCTGCGCAGATATTACACACACTCACACTCCTCACACAGTATCACATGTGGATGCTCATTCAGAGAGCCCAGGTGTTGAGCAGCAGAGTTCAGACTCACCTCCTGCTGTGTGCTCTCCGTGCTGCTCGACTCCTCCTTCAGGTTGTCCTCCTCGTTCTCCCTCTGTCTCTGCCCCCCCCGCAGTGACACCGTGCCCCCGATGTCCCCCGACGGCCTCCTGCTGGTGCCCTCTCCGGGTCCCATCCCGGGGAAGGCTGTCCTCACACCGCCCCCTGCTGGCGGGTCGCCCCCTGCTGGCGGGTCGCCCCCGGCCGCGTCCCCCTTGTTGTACTCGGCGCACAGGCTGAGGATGCTCTCTAGTCTCTGCCGCTCCTGCGGACACAACGAACAGGCCTCAGAGAGGAGCCCCCACCACACACCCCCACACACTCACACACCCTCACGAACAGGCCTCAGAGAGGAGCCCCCACCACACACCCCCACACACTCACACACCCTCACGAACAGGCCTCAGAGAGGAGCCCCCACCACACACCCCCACACACTCACACACCCTCACGAACAGGCCTCAGAGAGGAGCCCCCACCACACACCCCCACACACTCACACACCCTCACGAACAGGCCTCAGAGAGGAGCCCCCACCACACACCCCCACACACTCACACACCCTCACGAACAGGCCTCAGAGAGGAGCCCACCCCCACACGCCCTCACATGCCCCCACACGCCCCCACACGCCCTCACACGCCCTCACACGCACCCACAAGCCCCCACACGCTCTCACACGCCCTCACACACCCCCACACGCCCTCCTGCATTGAATGCGCGATAAACAGCAACCTGGCAAGCCAGAGGCCTAAGACTGGCATCTTCCTTGTGGGAAATGCCACACAAGCAAAACCCCTTCACAGGTCCAACACCTACAGACTGGCCTCGAAACCTGCACCTCCAGGCCTCTGAGCTGAGTCTATAGAGAAGATCTCTGGGCCTCTGTGCTGACTTTATAAAGAAGATCTCTGGGCCTCTGTGCTGACTCTATAGAGCAGATCTCTGGGCCTCTGAGCCAACTCTATAAAGAAGATCCCTGAGCCTCTGAGGTCCGGGCATCAGGGCCTCTGAGCTGACTCTACAGAGCAGGCCTCCGGGCCTCGGGGCCTCTGCAGTGCTACACAGATGGGTAGAGCAGCTGCAACCCTTCGTTTTACAGGGCAGCGGTGACCCCTACTGACCCCAGTTAACCTCTGACCCTGCCGGCCAGCTGCTGCTCCCCCACGCTGCTCACAGCTTCACACTCAGCTGCTGCTCTGAGGTCAGAGTGGTGCCGCCATCAGGGACAGCAGTGTGGCAAACACAGACACGGTAACACACACAACCAAAAGCTACACAGCTCTACCAGCAGGGTCATTTAAGAGCCGGGGATGTGATGAAGCCTGTCTGTCTGTGAAGTATTCTGAACCCCGCTGAGTCAGGGTAGCCTGATATCATTAAATCTGAAATGACTATCAGCACTTAATTATAATGTTACTAATTGACACAGTTAAACTTTATGATGTCATGCCAAAGCATACAGTTCAAATGCTTCTGAACTTCAGATGCTGTCTTTGTGTTGCTGAGTCTGATAGAGCCTTGGGCCTGGGCAGAACAGAAGCGCATTCAGTATCATAAAGCAGAAGGCTGCTTCTCCCAGAGACACGGCCAACTACAGGCCTGAGTGTAGGCTTCAGATCAGCACACAGGTAACCACACACAACCACAAACAAATGCAAGCAACTGATGGCCCATCCCTCTGCCCGTGTGTGTAGCACACAACCGCACACGAACATACACAACCATACACAACCGCACACGAGCACACACACACACCCCCACATACACAACATCACATATAATCACATCACCACACCCCAGAACTCCAAAACCAGGCTACTGAAACACACAGAGGTCCAGCCCTAACACAGGTCCCTTCCTCTTTTTAAGGGCTAGTGAGCAGAATACAGTATGTTAACACTGTGAAGGAATGCTGGTGCTATGAATAAAAGATACACTGTATGAAATAGCCAACTTAAGTTATTTCACAGTCATGGGAATTTTATTCTAAAATGGACGCAGGTCTCTGATTATTGTGAGCAGTTTCTTTCAGCGTTGATCAGGGCTTATAACAGTAATATTACACTCCAGGGTGTGCAGTATTGCGATAACCGGCACGACGTCACTATGAGGGGAAGCTGAGTGCCAATAATATCAATAACGCATACCATCGAGTATATTACTGATTTCATAAAACTGATTCCCATGCCAGTGTTAAATGGTCAACAAATACCCTACTTATATCGCATGTAAGGAGGGAGCTATAATTCGCCGTGAGCTGCACTCGTTAAATAAAATCTCTTCGTTGAACGAAGATATTAGTCCGCTACATTATGAATTACATTATGTTGCTACTTAATATCCGATCAAAACTAGTCCTAACTTCAATTGTCACTTCCACCTATATCTGATCTATTATGAACAATTCGTAAAAACTGGGTATGTCAACATTAGGCAAAGTAGCCAGCTGGTCAGCTAATGCTAGCTAACCCATCGATTCGCGTTGGTCTCATTTCTGGGTCAACACAGCAGCTAGTAAGTGGCAAAGCTAGCCAGGCTACTTCTCCTTTCTATATACAAAGTGATCTGCGAACCAACGTTAAAATTACAGCTTTTAAAATACGAGTCCAGGTCTTGGCCATGTTGTCCGGATTCTAACAGCCCTGAAGGGAGATCTCTGCCTAGGGGCCAGTCTCGGACATCACCACCGTCTTAACTGTCAATTCTAAAATAATGAAGCAATAACTTCTGTAGTTAGCGAAAAATGACACATTAGCCTACCCCCTGTTACTCTGTATTTCGGTGAATGATTGTTTGTTATTGCAGATAAATATGTAAAGCGATTCTGAATAACGCGCGACTGGAACGCT
This sequence comes from Megalops cyprinoides, assembly GCF_013368585.1. NCBI lineage: Eukaryota > Metazoa > Chordata > Actinopteri > Elopiformes > Megalopidae > Megalops > Megalops cyprinoides. Next base: position 38,491,276 of record NC_050591.1, read on the forward strand.
GTAATCGTGCAAAACTGCACGGCTGACACGCAAAGTTTACCAAACAGCCTGCACGACCACAACTACCCATTTTATAATATCTGATTACATGGAGGGAATCTGATCTCAACAAGCAAAAGATGAATGATATAATAAGATTAACGCAATGAAATCTGATAATAGGGTTACAGTAATGAGTTTCCTGCTAATACGCAGTGCAGACAGCCCGGTGGGTCCTGCAGACGTGTGACGCATCCTCACCCTTCGGATGTAGCGGTAGGTTTTCCGGGCCGATCGGAAGCGTCTGCGGCAGCTTCAACAACCAAACACCAGCACGCTACCCTCCTGCCTCCTTACTAACAAAATTGGTTACACTCCGATCTGCGCTCAACTCCGGGCTTTAACAGCTGCTTTAACAGAATGAGCAATGAGACCCTCTCCGATCACACTGGAGACAAGTCCAAAGACTAAACTGAACAGACTCAAATCACCCGAATCCTTCACACTTACTGGCATTGGGGCAGCCCACAGAGCTGAGGTGTCACTCAGAGAGACTCAGAGAGGAATCTGGAGGAAGGTTAATCACTGAGACAGCAGCACTCACACACACACTCAAACAGATGAACAAACACTCACCCCTCAAACACCTCAAACAGTCCCACCCCTCCCACACACACAAGAACACAGAAAAAACACACACACACAGTCCACCCCCACCACACACACACACACACACTGCCAGCAAGTACCAATCTACCCCCTTACTCTCACACCCCTGGAAACATCTGGAATCCCTTTCCCAACAGCGGGTGTATTTACCGCTGCATTATAGGATATGAATTATGAGATGGCTCTTCAACTTGTGATAATTTGAAAACAATAGTTTCAAACTCAACACATTACTAAACACACACCACACAGGTGAGAACTCAAAACCACACAGCAGTGTGAGAGGGTTTGAGCCACACTGGGACTCAGTAATGTCTGCAGGATTCACTCACAGACAGGCTGCACTCTTCACTCAGACTGATACATTCAGTGTGACTCAGTGAGTGATTCATTCAGTGTGACTCCCTGACTGATTCATTCATAATGATTTACTCTGAGGAAGCAGCATTGAGTGAAAAGCCTGTTTCAGTGCAGCCGGCAGGGTTTTGCTGACATCATAAAGCCACTCCAGGCTGGAAGGCTGTCTGAGATATCAGTGCTATGTTCACTTATTTCCGCTAACTTATTCCACACATTCCACAAAAGGTGGGGCCAATCAGAGATCAAAGGTCTGAGAGACATGCCCCCCCCCCCCCCCCCCCCCCCGATAGCTCCAGGCTGCACATTCCAGCGTACACTCCCAGTGTCTCTCTCTCTCCCTCCAGCTCGATCACACAGTACTGCTGCAGTTCCCTCAGTACCTTTCCCACTCTCCTGCTGTTGTAAGTGCAGTTGAATGACAAGTGTGTGTGTGTGGCACTGAAGCACCCGTGTCCTTTCCTCTGTCCCAGCTCCCATGGTTCTGCCTCTGCTGTGGGTCTTGGGCTGGAGGAGGCCTTGAGCACATTTTAAATATCTACGGCTGGTGTCACATGCAGCATGATGCCGACCAGCAGAACTGCATTGAGCTGCAGAGTGCAAAGTGCCCCTGTAGCACTTTCAAATGCTTGCACACCTCTCTCTCCCTCTCCTCACACCTCTCCCTCTCCTCCTCACACCTCTCCCTCTCCTCACACCTCTCTCTCTCCCTCTCCCTCTCTTCCTCACACCTCTCTCTCTCCTCACACCTCTCCCTCTTCCTCTCCTCACACCTCTCCCTCTCCTCACACCTCTCTCTCTCCCTCTCCCTCTCTTCCTCACACCTCTCTCTCTCCTCACACCTCTCCCTCTCCTCCTCACACCTCTCTCTCCCTCTCCCTCTCCTCACACCTCTCCCTCTCCCTCTCCTCCTCACACCTCTCCCTCTCCTCCTCACACCTCTCTCTCCCTCTCCCTCTCCCTCTCCTCCTCACACCTCTCTCTCCCTCTCCCTCTCCTCACACCTCTCCCTCTCCTCACACCTCTCCCTCTCCTCCTCACACCTCTCTCTCCCTCTCCCTCTCCTCACACCTCTCCCTCTCCCTCTCCTCCTCACACCTCTCTCTCTCCCTCTCCCTCTCCCTCTCCCTCTCCTCCTCACACCTCTCTCTCCCTCTCCCTCTCCTCCTCACACCTCTCCCTCTCCTCCTCACACCTCTCCCTCTCCTCACACCTCTCCCTCTCCTCCTCACACCTCTCCCTCTCCTCACACCTCTCCCTCTCCTCCTCACACCTCTCTCCCTCTCCCTCTCCTCCTCACACCTCTCCCTCTCCCTCTCCTCCTCTGCACCTCTCCCTCTCCTCCTCATGCCTCTCCCTCTGCGCCACACTCATTCTGATCTTTTTCATACACAAAAACAGAATTAATTCATCCCCCCCTTCTTTCTTCCAGGTCACATTCCCTGACCTCCCTGAGGGAGAACACAGGAAAAAACAAAATATTTTAGAGAAGCTTCAAATGGACAGGGCCATGTGGAGGAGAGGGCGTCCAGCCTGGTGCGTCAGTAAATGCGTCTGTGTGTTAGCGTGCATGTCAGTGTGTGCGTGTGGGACACTTCTCATGGCCTGAGAATGCCCTGGAGTGCACATTCAGCCACTGCCTCAATCAACACGCAGCTAAAAGAGCGGATACCATGGACAACACTGTACGTGTGTCTGTATCGCTGTGAGTCTATATGACTGCGTGAGTCTGTATCGCTGTGAGTCTATATGACTGCGTGAGTCTGTATCACTGTGAGTCTATATGACTGCGTGAGTCTGTATCGCTGTGAGTCTATATGACTGCGTGAGTCTGTATCGCTGTGTGAGTCTCTCTCGGGGGCTGGGAGCTCTCTCCAGGGCTGGAAGCTCTCTCGGGCTGGGAGCTGGGAGCTGTTTCAGGGAGCTGGTAGTTCTCTCGGGGGGCTGGGAGCTCTCTCGGGGGCTGGGAGCTCTCTCGGGGGGCTGGGAGCTCTCTCGGGGGGCTGGGAGCTCTGAGGTTACGGCCATGTGGAGCTTTCACTGCAAAGCCAGGCCAAGACTCCGGGTCAGAGCTGCTTTCCCAGGCTGCATGTCTGGGAAGCTGTTCCCCTTTACTCTCTCCAGAGTTCCAGAACCAACCAATCCACCCACCCACCCCCACACACACACACACACACACACACACGCACACACACTCATACACACTCATACACACTCACACACACTCATACACACATACACACACACACACACACACGGACACTCATACACACACTCACGCACACACACACACACAGCAGCACATACACGCTCACACACACACACACAGACACGCACACGTACACACAGATACACACACACACACTCATACACACTCACGCACACACACACTCAGCAGTACTATGACGTTACTCTGCCTTCTCAGTGACAGAGGGGAGGACTGGCCTTGTGAGCTTTGAGTAGGTGTACACATGCTTTATGAGAAGCTATAAGTGGCGAGTGATCTCTTTAAAGTAGGCGGAGTCTTGTATAAATGACACCAGGAAGTTCTGAGACACGGCATGACTGCTGAGATGCAAAAGCGTGCGAGAGCGTTGGCTGTTTAAACATACTGAAGCTAGGAATTAATTCATACTGTCAGTTTTCACAGATTCCAATCCACCCATCAAAATCAGATCAGTAGCATTCAGGATTTCTAAAAACAATATTTAAATTCCCTTGGAAAGCTAGTGTGAAGAGCCTTTCTGTTTTTTGTGGAGAGCTGCTAAAATGAATTACTTTGTATACAGTTTCAATCAATATTTTAAAAGCAGAATTCACTTATTCAACAGAGTTTATCTGAGATAAGAACACCTTCAACAAGCATGTCCTTAAGGAGGTGCAGTAACGTCCAGCAAAAGTGTATGATCACATACTTCACCCTCTCTGATGGTAAATCTCTCCCAAAACGAGTGTGTTTGGACCCACAGTTTTCCCGCAGGTGGCTAACCTGCACGGGTTAGCACACACAGTCAGTATAAACACATGAAAACGCAGCGTGCTCCACAGTCCTAATGTGGCCGCTCTGTGAGCTGTGCTGTCTGAAGCTCCTTTGCCCCCGTCTCATACCGCAGCACGGCAGTACAGCCCAGGATAAAATAAGAACAGTACAACAACTGTTCCATAGCTGTTAATATTAGAGCTGCCCCCAGTTACCTTCATCAGAGCCGCTACGTTGCTCAGAAACGCGGGGTGCTCCTGGATCAGGGTCAGCAGGTAAGCCAGGGCTTGGTCCCTGGGTCCCTCCAGGGTGTGGGGTCCCGAACCGGTCCCAGAGAAGGAGCTGTGCTCCATAGTACTGCTTCAGGACACTTCCACTGTGCACAAAGGACGTCTCTCCCTCTCCCTCTCCCTCTCTCTCTCTTCTCTTTATCCCTCTCTCTCTCTCTCTCTCTCCCTCCCTCCCTCCCTCCCAGGAGGCTCTCTGACTGACAGCAGAGTGTGTGGGAAGGGCCTCTCACGAGGAGGCGGGGCTACAGCTGGCAGAGAGGGCAGGGGGAGGAGGCTGCTTGTGTCCTTTCAAGTGAGACGTCAGACGCGCACACACACGGCCACACACATACACACACACACACATATACACATGCGCACACATGCAGACAAGCACACACAGACACACACATACACACAGGTGCACATACACACACGCACACACACGCACACACATACACACACTCATACACACAGGATCTTATTAAAATATTATTTACAAAGAGTCCCCAATAACTCCATCAAATCTCGTTAATGGAAAATAGTTTAAAATGACTTGATATCTGATATCCGAACTGATATCATCAATGCAAACATACTTCCATGTCTGTGGGTCAAATACAAAGCCAAACACAAAACAGGACAAGGAAAACATTAAAGCAAAGTGCAAATATGAAAGGAGATGTTATACAAAAAGCTGTGTTCTCCAAAGTACGCCAAAGCTCAGTCCTGTCAGAAATAATGTGGAAAGCCTGCAAACACACTCAGAAAGGACAGCGCTACAATCCTCGCTTCCTCAAAATGCACTGAACTGTACCTTTCAGACCACAGCTGCTTTACAGAAGGAAAGCACTCCCCCTAGTGGTCTTTAGTCTGACCTGCAGGGATGTGGAGGGTAGGTGGAACCAGGCTGTCAAATCATGATATAAAGCAGGGGTTCCTAATCTTCAGAAATTATCAACCCCTAACCAGATCTCCTGCTGTTCTCTGCATCCTCTCTACAGCAGAATCCCATCAAATCCATCTGATATGACAGATATAAACTGTGCAGACCCCTGACCCTCGCCGTGGACAGCTGCCTCAGCCTCACTTGCTAATTATTCCACAGCCTTTCACCAGACATTGAAATAATGAATGAAAAGCCTACATACACCCTACAAAACAAATAAGCTACCTCACATAGCTCAACAGCACCCCCACGCTGCAGAGAGGCTGTAGAGCTGAGGAGGGGCTCAGTGCGTTAGTACAGCACTGCGGAGGAGGGGCTCAGTGCGTTAGTACAGCACTGCGGAGGAGGGGCTCAGTGCGTTAGTACAGCACTGCTGAGGAGGGGCTCAGTGCGTTAGTACAGCAGTGCGGAGGAGGGGCTCAGTGCGTTAGTACAGCAGTGCGGGGGAGGGGCTCAGTGCGTTAGTACAGCACTGCGGAGGAGGGGCTCAGTGCGTTAGTACAGCACTGTGGAGGAGCGTTAGGACACGCCCCCAGCAGCCATTGGGTTTTGCTGCTTCCTGCACATGGAGTCAGTCAGAGAAACGAGTCCCTGCACCTGATTATCTCTGTGTGTCTCTGACTCAGTCTCCATCTCTCTCTCAATCCCGCACTCTCTCTCTCTCCTCTGGGATCACTCTAAGGATCAGTGTAATCTGACTCCGCCCCCACAGACTGCACTCTAAATCCCAAAGAGAATGAGAGGAATCCACACACACACACACACACACACACACGTACTCTCACACACACATCATATACACGCACTCTCTCACACACACACACACACATCATACACCCACACACACACACACACACATCATACACACCAAGCAAACACACAAAAACCACCCACGCCACACACACTGCTCTGCACCACACACACCGCACACACACCACGAACAGCACACACGCTGCAATGCCCGCACTCAGAGAGCAATAACACAGATACGCTGAAACTTTCATCAGCCAGAGGGGCAGGACAGTCGTGATGCTGACGGGCGTGCCGGCATGGCGGGGCAGGGGAGGTGAGGTATATTTGGTGCGTTAATCCCTGTGGATGGTGGTCATGCAGAGTGTCACACAGCCCTCCTGCTGTCCCCCCAACACATACTCACACACACACACTCACACACACATACACACTCACGCACACACACACACACACACACATACTCTCTCACACACACACACACGCACACACACACACTCACGCACACACACACACTCACGCACACACACACACACACACACACGCACACACACAAACTCTCTCTCTCACACACACACACACACACACACACATACTCTCACACACACACACACCGGATATCCATACTACAGATCTGCATTCCCAAAATAAATCTGCGGGAATGAGGGAGCCTCTCGAAGGTCCTGTCAGACAGACCCCTCTCCACGGTGGGGCGAGGGTCCGGACCTGGACATGTGCCCATGCAGTCCTGTTCCTCACTGTGGGCACAGGGGAACAGGACAGTGTGTATTACAGACACTCCTGTGCTCTCGCACGGCCATCCTGTGAGCTCACTGCCAGGACAGTGTGTATTACACACACTCCTGTGCTCTCGCACGGCCGTCCTGTGAGCTCACTGCCAGGACAGTGTGTATTACACTTCAGCCATGAGGTCATCACTGTGCCGGGTGTGTGTGCAGACTGTGTGTGTGCCGGGTGTGTGTGCAGTGTGTGTGTGTGCAGAGTGTGTCTACAGCGTGTGTGTGCCAGGTGTGTGTGCAGACTGTGTGTGCCAGGTGTGTGTGCCGGGTGTCGGTGCCGGGTGTGTGTGCTGAGTGTGTGTGTCGGGTGTATGTGCTGAGTGTGTGTGTTGGGTGTGTGTGCAGAGTGTGTGTGCCACAGTTGAGTCCCTGGCATGCTGACGGCAGGTGAGGTGATAAATTATGTTCCATAATTGCTGGGAGCTGTTCAGAACACACAGGAAAACATTTGTGGTAACCAGGCAACCACAATCTGAAAATATAAAAGGACTGACATTCTAAACTGGTGAAAACAGAGGGATCCAGGCAGATCAGTGCTGCTGCTGCTCCTGCAGCTCTCTGGGTCCATGCAGGCAGAGCAGTGTGTTAGCGGGGAGAGCAGAGGGGGGTCTGTAACGCTCCAGGGGCCCGGCTGGGCCTGTCCGGCCCCCGCAGCCCTGGGTCCTGAAATAGTGGCCGGGCGGTTGAGTGTTGCTGGGGAGCTCTCTGTAACTGCAGCCCGTCTGAGTAAATATAGCGACCTGACAGGCAGGCCTTGCCCTGCTCACCACTCCCACCCATCTGCCAATCACCGCTGATTCTTTACACAGCGCCCCCTGAAGGCTGGAGACTGCAGCCATCCTCATCCCACAAAGGACAGCACTACAATGAATAACTAATCATGTTCACGTGATATGCTCTTCTGTGGCCATTTCAAATCATGTTCCTGGGATTAGGCACCTTCTTTTAAATCTGAGTTTGCTCCGAGAGTGAAGCAGTGCCTCTCTTCGGCTGCCACCCCTTCACAGAACACACCTGAGGAAATGCCACTGCTCTGTCAGCTACGCAAATATTAACTTCAGCCGAGGCTATTTCTACAGCTCTGAACATGTTTATGCATAATGTATGCATCTGGTTTATTATAAAGCAGTGCTCCTGAGTCTGGGCCTGACCCTGAATGACCCTGTGGTGGCACTGTGGAGCCTGACTGAATGACACATAGGCAGCGCAGCCTGCTGGACCTCACACACCTCACACACAGCACACACCTCACACACTGCACACACCGCAAACACAGCTCATTAAACACACCTCACACACAGCACACTGCACACACCTCACACACCTCACACACAGCACACACCTCACACACTGCACACACCGCAAACACAGCTCATTAAACACACCTCACACACAGCACACTGCACACACCTCACACACCACAAACACAGCTCATTAAACACACCTCACACACAGCACACTGCACACACCTCACACACCGCAAACACAGCTCATTAAACACACCTCACACACAGCACACACCTCACACACTGCACACTGCACACACCTCACACACCGCAAACACCTCACACACTGCACACACCGCAAACACAGCTCATTAAACACACCTCACACATAGCACACTGCACACACCTCACACACCACAAACACAGCTCATTAAACACACCTCACACACAGCACACTGCACACACCTCACACACCACAAACACAGCTCATTAAACACACCTCACACACAGCACACTGCACACACCTCACACACCGCAAACACAGCTCATTAAACACACCTCACACACAGCACACACCTCACACACTGCACACTGCACACACCTCACACACCACAAACACCTCACACACTGCACACACCGCAAACACAGCTCATTAAACACACCTCACACATAGCACACTGCACACACCTCACACACTGCACACACCGCAAACACAGCTCATTAAACACACCTCACACACAGCACACTGCACACACCTCACACACCGCAAACACAGCTCATTAAACACACCTCACACATAGCACACTGCACACACCTCACACACTGCACACACCGCAAACACAGCTCATTAAACACACCTCACACACAGCACACTGCACACACCTCACACAGTTTGTAACTCTAGACCTGAGCAAGACCAGGGGGTTCTCTCTAATGTCAAGGAGAGAGTTAAAGAATCACTTTTGATAGGCTCAAATGCATCATGTTTTCTCATTTTGAACAATTTCCCTGCCTTTACGTTTGTGCCAGAGAGAAGAAGAATGCCTAACTGTGACAGACGCATGTCTCAGTGCTGGAGATGCAGCTCTCTCCCTCAGTCAGTGCGCTGCTGTGTAAACACCGGATCTGCTGGGAGTGTCGGAGTGTCAGAGAGTGCGCTGTCCCTGTGTCGGAAGATCGCTGCTGCGTAATTACAGGGTGTCAGAGCAGGGCCTTTACGACACGCCCAGACATGAAAGAGCTTGCATCTCAGTCTCTGTGCTCAAACAACAGATTTGGACCAAGATGTCTGCACCCCCCCACCCCCCCACCCCCTCTCCAATGCCAGCCACGGGAAACAATGGGTTGCTATGGAGACGGCAGTGCCTTCCAGCGAGAGCACGGCATTTATTCCACGTCTGCAGTTTAACTGTGAATGGGAGCGGAGCTGTGCTGTGGGTCTGCATCACCACACTCCAATTTCCTCTCTGCAAACAAAAGGCCATTCTTCCCCCCGAGCCCGAAAAACTGCAGTTACCCCGCGCTGGCGCTCTCAGACCCTCACAGATACCATCTGAACCCCGTCACCAGCTGCAAGCTGTACAGCGGAGCAGGAACAGCACTGCCCAGAGCCTGTCTGTGCATTACCAAAGCCTGAGGAACATCACACCAACCACAACATAACATTACCATAACATACACTGTGCTGAGCCGGCTGTATGAGGCCACTGTCACGAGCCTGTTTTTACTTCTGGGATGCTACTCTGAGGCTGTTCTAAGGCTTAGCATGAGGATGGCTCTAAGACTACACTGGGGTTACTCTGATGCTATGCTAAGGCTACACTGGGGTTACTCTGATGCTATGCTAAGGCTACACTTTGGGTACAGTGGGGCTATTGTGAGGCTATATTGAGTCCATGCCAGGGGAAATATAGTCACTCGTTAAATGAGCATTTTCACTTGCCCTTCCTTGTGTTTTTAATCACAGATTTTCACTTTCAGTATCTCCCCTGCTCCTGCTTAACTCTTTACATGGAGAGAAACTATTCCTGTATAATAACCAAAAACTGTGGAAGACCAATGACAGAAATGACTTACAGAATCATAATTCTTAACCAGTATATCACTTTCATAAAGACTCATGTGGGCAGCTCCTCAGATGAATTCTCTTATTCTGACACAGTAATGTTCCCTAACACCCTGACTGTGATGTAGTGACCCACAGTTGCAGTGATGCTAACACTCCCACAGTCACAGTGATGCGTTTTCTCTCTTTCTCTCTCTCTCTCACCAGTTTCTCCATCTGCTGTTCTCGCAGTCGCTCCTCTCTCTGGTGCCGGTGGTATTCGAGCAGCTCGTCCTCGTTGTCGCTGATCTCGGTGATGCTGTTCTTGCGTTCCCGCATGCCGGGGTGGGTGGGGCGGAGCTCCCTGTGACCCCCCGACATCTTCCTGTGCCCGCGCGGGCTGGAAAGGGGTGAGCTGGGCAGCGAGCCCAGGCTGAAGGCGGGCGACAGGGCGTTTCCGTAGCTGTTCTTGCGGCCGGCGCCGGGCTCCAGCAGCAGGCCGGTGGGGGAGGGGCTGCGTGCACGCACCCCCCGGCTGCCGAATGGCTCCTCAGGTGGGGACCCCGCTTTGCGCCGCAGCCGGGGGCTGTCGGGCACCAGCTTGGCGGAGGGGCTGTCGGGGGTGCGGGAGGCAGGGGAGGTGCCAGGCAGCGCCCCTGGCAGGACAGGAACCCCCCGGCGGGACATGGAGGGGCTGAGGGGGGGCAGCTCGCGCATGCTGCCCGGCTCCAGCGCTCGCCTCCCCAGCCGCGGGCTCTCCGGCGGCTGCAGGCTGCGAGGATGCGGCTGTGGGGGGGGCACGATGTGAACCACGGGGTCCAGGGGGGGCTGGCACAGCTGGCGGGAGGGGCTGGCGGTCAGGCCGCGGTCCACAGGCCCCGCCTCCCGGAAGGGGCTCCGCGGCCGCTCCTGCAGGGACCCCGCTTTAGTCCTGGGGCTGGAGGGCGCGGGGGATGCGGGGGGGAATTTGGGGGTCATCCTGGGGCTGCTGGGGACAGCGGACCGGCCAAGGGGCAGGGCATCGCCCGGGGCTGCGGACACCGAGAGCGAGGGCAGCACATGTGCCACCCTGGGGCTGTCCGTGCCCCGCCCCCCCGTGGCCTCCTGCCCCGCCCGCCGCGCCGGCGTGGGGCTCGCTGGCGCCTCCAGCAGGGCCTTCCTCTGCAGCCGTGGGCTGTCGGGCACCCTGGCCCCCCCGGACAGCAGGCTGCGTGGCTGCGGCACCGGCGGCTGGCTGCTGTAGTTGTAGCTGGAGGAGCGAACGGGCACGGGGGGCAAGGCGGAGCCAGGAGCGGGGGCGGGGTCAGGGGAGGGGCTGGTGTAGCTGCCGCTGCTGGCGGCCGATGGCGAGGACAGAGGGGAGAAGGGCGGGGACGCGTTCTCGTAGCTGGAGCCCACCGACATGGCGCCCGGGCTGGTGGGCGGGGACAGCAGGCAGCGCCCCCCGCCATTCACCACGGGGGATAGCGGAGACTGCGGGATGGGCGCGTGGGACGCCCTCTGTGGCTCAGAGGTGGAGGGCTGGGGCTCGTCCATCGCTAGTGAGTCCATAATGTCCTGCAGGTCCTTCTCGATGGAGCTGACGAGGGTGCTGTGCTCAGGGCGGGACCTGGGCGGGGCCGGTTTCCACTCCGCAGGGCCCGGCGGGTGGTTCCCATTGACCAGGCTGTCGGGCGAGTCTGCCGGGAGTCACACAGAGCATGCTCAGTTCACCCACACACAGCGCTAACAGCAGCGCTAACAGCAGTGCTAACAACAACTTGCCTCAATAGAGCCACTGTTTCATTTCAAAAATGGCTTCCACTTTCACCACAACACATTTTAGTTTCTGCTTATTTCTTTCCAGGTTCCTGTTATCTAAAGTCGGGGCTAAATTTAAAACTGCAGCTCAACTACAATTATATAATAAGCCATTTCCCCTCCATGAACCCGGCACAGTACACAAGGGAGCGGGTGGGGACCAGAGAGCTTTCAGTAGATAAAGGTCAGTGAAAATTGTGCCAGTCTAACCAAATTATAGCATGAGTCACAGGACTAATTCAGGCCCTACCTTCGGACACCTTGCGCCGTGGCGCTGTGGACAGGGCCGCCAGAGCGCAGGACTCACGCTGCTGGCGCAGAACATGCGCGCTTTACGCACGGAGTCAAATCAATCCCTCATTAACGCACCAGAGTGAAGTTTGACAGCCGTCAGACGTGTAAGACGTGTCACCGTCCCGCTGCAACCGCACATCAACTGAGTCAACAGAGTCACATATTAATGATTACAAAACTGGATTCTCTAAAAGGAAAAATACCAAAAAACCGAATTATGCGCTGAAATGCAATCCCGTTTGCGATTCACACACCGACCCTAGTATTTTAGTCATTTCCTCCTAAAATGAAAAATGAAATGATAAAAAATTAAAATGACCACAAAGAGGCGTTTTAAAAATAGTGGTCTCGAATTTAGTACTGTCCTTATTACGGAACGCAGTCCAACAGAACTCGTCACAAAAAATACATCAGTATTTATTCAGCTGAGAGTAACACCTAAGCGCGGCCTTTCACGCTGAATCTGCAACAGATTCAATCCATCTCCGAGGAACCGTCATTCAGCAGGACTCGTTTTGTTTGCGAAACACATAATAACCAACATCAGCAGCGTAATAAGCCATATTTTCCTGTGTCAGACCATATCATTGTCCACGCAGATGATAACATGTAATCATTCAGTCGGTTTCGCTTTTTAAAGAGAAGCCACATGAACGACTGGTTTCTCCAGCATTTTGTTAGCACCGATGGATAAACAGTACATCTCAAACGGATGAAGCGCGTTTACATCATATCTAATTTTTGAAACGCTGACCGTGACCATCTAAACACATCAGCTGCTGCCATTCCTGCCCGTGCCGATCACACAGCAGCGCGGCGGTAATAATCAGTACTTACATACGAGGATAAGCTTGCAAACTAAGCCGTTCGGCGTGGCTCTCAGGCGAGCTGAGAGAAAGGGCTGCGCTTCGGATTCCGCAGGCGGAGGCCCGCCCTGCCCGGCGACGCGGATCGTGCAGCGGGGCTCCGGGTGCCAGGCGCCGCTGCCGCTCACATCCCCCCCGCCCCCCCGTTCCGTGGTGCTGATGTGACCCTCCGCCGGCTGCACGGGGGCGGGGCCGTTTAGCGCTGCCTTTTTCTTAAAGAGACACCACACATTTTCGCTCTGTAGTCCAGCACAGTCACCGAGCGGACTGGTTTGACAATAATGTTGCACGATTGGAAAGGTCAACACGGTGCCATACCTAACCTTCACACGAAGTTATACTAACCCCTGGCTGCGCTCTACACCTACTAACACTGCTCCACGCCAACAGTCATAAAACACCGCCATGTTAAACCGGAGACATCCGCGACAGAAATGTATGCACACGCGAGTTACATTACACCCTGACAGACGGTACAGTGCGTTTCACACATGCTGAACTGACGTCTGACATCGGCTTTAACCGCTCGCAGCAGAGGGGACACGAAGGCCCTCAGTCTCTCTGAATGACACAGGGCAGGGATGGAAGGAGGATGGAGGGAAAAATATCTAAATCTCGTTGCAGAGAGCGAAAAAGCCAGGGAGTGAGGGTGGGGAGGCTAAAAGCAGGGAATGTGGCAGATTCGTGTCAGAGAGCTGTAGTGCTCTGTCAGCAGAGCTTTCTGCAGTATGAGTGACATACTGGCCCTGGCTCCTGCCCGATACCGCTTTGAATTCTGGGAGGGCTTGTTTACTCTGCGGACCATAAGGTTTGCGGATGGCTGGCCTTCTGGGTGCCGAGCGTGAGAGCTGGAACATCAGGACTGTTCCATTGCTTTTGGGAGCAGCTCCGGAGACAGACTGCAGGTCTGTACTGCAACCCACAGGCTGTTAGACGGCACAGTGTGGTCTGTATCAAAGAGTAAACGGCGCTTTCACATTAACCCGTGTTCCCCTGTCTCATCCTCTAAACCTCAGTCTCTTTGTCTTTCTGCTTCTCCTCCAGTTCTGCCTTTTCCCAGCTCTCACCTGCCTTCTGCCTTTCAGCCTCTCTCTGTCTCCCCCTCCACTGTTTCACTAACAGTCATGGAACAGGCAACGGTCACATACTAATTGGAACGTACATATGCTATAGTAACTAATAACTGTGTCCTGTTTGAAAGTGGCTGGTGAATGAGTGATTGCTGCTCTGGAACATGTGTAGATGAGCAGGTGTTCAGCATCAGATAATGACGTGTATGATATGAATGATGTGTTTTTTCTCCTCCGCCCTCCCTCTCTCCCTCTCTGACTGCAGGTGCTCTGTAATTTAAGCTGACATCACGAGGGAGCTCATCTTTCTGCTGCTGGCAGGGTGCACACGTGGCGTGAGGCAGGCAGGTAACCAGGTGAAGAGCAGAACTGAAATGTTGAAATTGTGCATCTGTTCCTCAGGCCAGAATAATCTGGTAGGGCTGAAACCTGAATGTCAGAACCTGAACAGCCCCTGAAAGAGCTAAACAACAACATGACATCATGTCTAATAGGGACGAAGTTAAAAGGCTTTAACTGTAATAAAATTATGTGCGGTTTATGGGATGAGCACAGCTCCAGCTGCCCTCTGAGGTTGAGGAATGCGGTTTAAAGAATATGTGTGGAAAATAAGCCTTAATACATGTGGTAGGAACTCATTATCCAAGCAGGAAATGCAAAGGCCTCTGTGAGTGTGAGTGTGAGTGTGTGTGTGTGTGTGTGTGTGAGAGAGAGAGAGAGAGAGAGAAAGAGAGAGAGCTTGTGTGTGTGTGTGTGTGAGTGAGTGTGAGTGTGTGTGTGTGTGTGTGTGTGAGGGAGAGAGAGAGAGAAAGAGAGAGAGCTTGTGTGTGTGAGTGTGTGTGTGTGTGTGTGTGATGATGATGCAGATGCACACTCTGCTCCAGGTCACGCCGTGACCGCAGCCTTATGAAACATGCATGGCTCTGACGGCTGCAGCGGCTCGGGTGGCAGGCAGGCCTGATCCCCATTCACACAGACACCCTTCCCACCAACAGTCTGACCCACTTACACCTGTCCCAGCACTGATCTGAGACCTGTGCTCTGTCAGGTACACTGAAATCCACAAAGCTCTGCTGGGATTGCTGTGAAATTCCTTTGGCATCAGACAAATAAAATAAAAAGCTGGAAATGGCTCGTGTCCTCTAACAGAGTGCACCGGCACCTGTAAAGTTTACCCAGAGGACTCTAAAGTTAACACTGACATCACTGCCTATGGGGCGTTCATGAAGAGTATCAGAGTGTATTCTACAAACCCTCACCGTAGAGTAATGAAACTGTACATGGGAAGGTGGTGTTACCTGTGCGCGGTCTGAGGGGGGCACTCGAACCCGCGCTTCCTCCTGGCAACATGTTCTTCATCCTCAGGGCCTCCTCAGGGTGGTTGAAGCGGAAAAATGCCGACTGGCCAAAACAGAGCATGCAGCCTGGAGAGAGAGAGGAACAAGGAGTCAGGGAGAGGAGCAGGGAGTCGGAGAGAGAGAGGAGCAGGGAGTGAGAGAGGAGCAGGGAGTCAGAGACAGAGAGGAGCAGGGAGTCAGGGAGAGAGAGAGGAGCAGGGAGTGAGAGAGGAGCAGGGAGTCAGAGACAGAGAGGAGCAGGGAGTCAGAGACAGAGAGGAGCAGGGAGTCAGAGACAGAGAGGAACAGGGAGTCAGAGACAGAGGGGAACAGGGAGTCAGAGACAGAGGGGAACAGGGAGTCAGGGAGAGAGAGGGGAGCAGGGAGTCACACAGCACTGGCTGTGACAGGGGGACTGCGTCGTCACACACTGCGTCACAATCAGAGGAAAGCACATAAGCGCGCAGGTCTGGCCACCATATCAGCACCACATTGTTTTTGTCAAACTGACCTTTAAAGGCACCGCGGGAGAAACAATGCAACCCGGGGAAAGTGTTCGGTTGGAAGTGCCAAGCCCTCGTATGTCAGCCTGGTGAGAGCCATTGTCCTGCTGTTCTGCTTGAGCTCCCCTGTACTGCAGGTCAATGACCTTTCCCTTTCCCCTGACTGACACAGCAAACACTACCCAACACAACTTTACCTGGTAGGCAGTCTCTGTCACAGGGTTAGACAGGGTAAACTGGTAGGAAAACCATCTTCTGCTGCATCAGCTGGGTAACCAGCCACCAGGCATGCTGGGAAGAGCCCTAAAAATGGCAGGTTTCGGGTACGAGCCTCATTTTGGAATCATCTTCTTTTCATAGGAATGAAGACAGAGGGGGAGAGAGACCCTAAATGCACAGAGTCAGTGGGGATAATGATCTGTGTGGCACGCTCTGCACAGCAGGCTGTGGATAACACCCCCCCTCGCCTGGATGGGGCAGCAAGGGAGGGGGGCAGAGCACCAGGCGGAGGTCCTGACAGGTGAGGGTGTGTATGGAACATGCTGTCAGGTATGGCTGTTACCGCGGAAACGACCAGCAGTAAACCGTTAGCCAGCAGCTGTGGCAGAAGACCGTGACTCCCACAGACCGTGACTCTCACAGACTGTGACTCCCACAGACCGGCGCCCCACAGGTCCAAACCCACTGCTGGCCCTGAGCTCAAAGCCTGGCCCCCACGTCCCAGAAATCTGCACCCACACTCACAGGAGTGTGAGCTCTGTGTGTATGTGTGTGTGAGTGTATGCGCCTGTATGTATGTGCGTGTGTGTGTGTGTATGTGCGTGTATGTATGTATGTGCGTGTGTGTGTGTGTATGTGCGTGTATGTATGTATGTGCGTGTGTGTGTGTGTATGTGCGTGTATGTATGTATGTGTGTGTGTGTGTATGTGTGTGTGAGTGTATGCGCCTGTATGTATGTGCGTGTGTGTGTGTGTATGCGCCTGTATGTATGTGCGTGTGTGTGTGTGTGTATGTGCGTGTATGTATGTATGTGCGTGTGTGTGTGTGTA
>NC_050591.1:38513218-38575718 GCF_013368585.1 Megalops cyprinoides
CAGACCCCCCAGCCATGCCCAGCATCCAGACCCCCCAGCAGCCAGACCCCCCAGCCATGCCCAGCATCCAGACCCCCCAGCACCCAGACCCCCCAGCCATGCCCAGCATCCAGACCCCCCAGCCATGCCCAGCATCCAGACCCCAGAGCCATGCCCAGCACCCAGACCCCCCAGCCATGCCCAGCATCCAGACCCCAGAGCCATGCCCAGCACCCAGACCCCCCAGCCATGCCCAGCATCCAGACCCCAGAGCCATGCCCAGCACCCAGACCCCCCAGCCATGCCCAGCAGCCAGACCCCCCAGCACCCAGACCCCCCAGCCATGCCCAGCAGCCAGACCCCCCAGCACCCAGACCCCCCAGCCATGCCCAGCACCCAGACCCCCCAGCAGCCAGACCCCCCAGCCATGCCGACGCAGGGAGCAGCAGCACAGGGCTGTGTTTCTGCCTCTCTGCCCGCTGCGGCAGCGTCCGCACCCCCGCTGATCCACAGGTTCACTGCAGGGACGGCACAGCCGCAGTCTGGGCAGAATCATCTCTTCCCGTTTCCCCTGGAGACCCGAGGCTGTAAATCTGAACTCCAGGAAATTCACACCACTCACATGATGAGTGCCTGGATTTTCATTCAGCAGCAGCTGACCAGCATCCAATCACAGGACAGGGAAACTCACCGCCTGGCTGCAGGGTTTAGCAGGAGACCAGGTCACTGAGACACAGCATAACACCAGCAAGAGGAGGACTGGCCTCGGCACCCTATCCACCAGAGTCCTTCCTCACTGACCCCAGACTCGTAACAGCTTACTGATGGCACCATACAGAGAAATCAGCCAGTCTGAAAGCCCCGCACAGTGCTGTATGGTGGCAGTATAGCACAGAGTTAATGAGCAGGATTCATAATCAAAAGGTTGCTGGTTCGATTCCCCGCTGGGGCACTGCTGCTGTACCCTTGGGCAAGGTGCTGAACCCACAATTGCCCCAGTAAATATCCAGCTGTATAAATGGGTAACGTTAAAAACTGTAGCCCATGTAAGTCGCTCTGGATAAGATCTTCTGCTAAATGCCAATAGTGTCGTGTAATGTCCTTCCAGCATTTATGCTGGTAGAAACTTAACGCTGACTGGTGCTGAACTCTTCACCTCTGGCTAACTGAGAAAACAAAATATGTACAAGTTAGCGCAGTTAGCGCAGTGAGCTAAATACACTAACAAGCGTCCAGTAGCCAGCTGGTTTCTCCAGACCTGGCAGATCTGTGCTGAGGGCTTGAAAGAGTGCTTTTAAACATTTACAGAGGTTTGTGAATGGGGACATGTGTTTTCTTGCTAGACAGAAACTCCAGCAAGAATAATTTAATGAAGATGTTTTGAAATGATAAACCACTATGCTTTTTCACATCCAAACCAGTAAAGCGCAACATTAAAAACTCCAAAATGTGTGAGCTTCTGAACCCAGCAGTGGAGCCTAATGAGTTAATGTGCACTTTATCTCCTCGGGACAGATGTGTACACACAGGCCTCTGTCTCTTCCCCCGGAGAGAGCGGAGGGCGATCCTTCCTGCGTGTGGAAGCCGCGCAAACACGTCTCCTTAAACGCGGAGAGCGGATGCGGCCACACACGGGAGACTCTGAGGAACAAACAGATCTGAGCGCTGACTGACGGCTCTTTGCATGGACCTGCTGGGGGACAGAGGGGAAAGACAGGGTGTGTTGCTTTCTTTATTTTTTTTAAGTGATCATCGTGTGCTGTCAAAGAGCAGCAGAGCACTGAAGAGCAAGATGAAAAAATAGCAGCCCCAGACAGGCCTAGCATTGCTGCCGTCACCCCGGACAGGAATAGAAGCGTAATAATATACCGGCAGTCCGTGACCCTGCCAAACTGAAACCGGATCGTTTCTCTCGCGCAGGGGATTCACCGTTAACAACCAGTAGCCTGTGCGTTTACTGAGCACAAGTTTGAGTAAGAGAGTCATATAAGACCACAGACGAACGCGATGAAGACGACGATGATCAGTTTTAATCACTTAAGTAACAGTTCTTAATACTCAGAGTTCATTTTGTGCTGACCATGACTCCTCGCGTTAAATAACGTCAAACACGTGTTTTGGAAACTGCGAATGTTGTGACAACAACGCATTAAGTGGTGTCCTCTAAGAAAATTGCTTAAATCCTACAGTGATAAAAATTTCTCGTCGCTGACCGAGCAGTTCACACCCTAACACAATAAATAAACGTGTCTGGAACATTCAGAGCTAAAAAATGACCCAGCTATGAGTCACTCCAAGTTTGTAGAAGTCATCGTCTACAGACGGCATTTACGTGGTATCTGTGTGGCAAATCTGTGAAGATGGGGATTTTCTAGAATTTCAAAGGAAACCAGATGTTCCTACATTCCTTCCAGGTTAAACACAAGGAGGTTTCAATCAAAAAAACATTGTCGACGTTACGCGTGCCCAACTACAAAACAAAAATAACAATAAAGACATAGCTGGATTGAGAACCGCACCACAGCATAAAGTCTCTGTCATTTGCGAGCTGCATCTAGCTCGAATCCTGACCTGTATGTATTTTCCTTTGTTTGGTCGTTATCAATCGAGGAATATTTTAATTTGAGGACACGTGATGCCTTAAAAAGACCGTACTCCATTGCTAACTCCAGCGCAGCGCTGATCTGCGGGATACTCCAGCCTGCCGCTGCAGTTTCGCCCTGTTGATGTGTAACCAGTCCCTCTGAATGAAATAATCTACTTCGGAGAAGAAGTAATACGGGTAGCGAATCTTTAAACACTTACGTTTAGATGCAGGGAATTCTAGACGTCCGGTCCTCGGCAGTTAACGTTGCATCTGTCCCTTTAAACCGAGAGCCATGTGTTTTCCTTATTAGCAATTAAAGGTTGCGGAGCAGACAGCGGCACTGCGGGCTTCGGGAGCCCCGTCTATGGCTTTGTTATGATAATGGGGGAAATCAGCGTTCTCCCAAGGGTTACTCACGGACGCTCTGTTGCCAGACAAAAGAGCGCAGATGTCCACCTGGCTAAATGCAGGGGCCAGTTCTCTCATAAACGCCGTTCAACCGTGTTTGAGTCTGTAAAAGACTACGGCTATCAGAGCCATCCGTATAATCCAAATCAGAAAGCGCAGTCAGTTCCCGACGTCCCTGTTATCTTCACCTCTTCTGCCTTTCCGAAGAGGTATTCCAAGTGTAAGTAAACTAGAGCAGACTCGTCAGGCTCCGATCACCTGCGGTATTACTGCTGTATTCACAAATTACTTCAATCATTCTCACGGCAGCTATCCAGCGCCACACTGCCAGCTATAAACACAGCTAAGCGAGAAAGCACATGTCCCCTTCCGAGTGTCCGCTGCGGAGTGCGCTGTGTTAGGAGTAAAACAGCTGTCACTGTCGCTGACTCAAACTAATTTCCCACCGAGACAGAGAGGCGGAAGGGAGAGGAGAGAGAGAGGGATAGGGAGGGGGGATAGGGAGAGAGAGAGGGATAGGAAGAAAAGAAGAACGGAATGTGACAGTCCTGAGTCATAGCTTCCATGTGCACCGAGGTGAGCGGTGCGCGCAGTGGAGCGCTGGAAGGTGCTTCACCTCTGCGCCATCAACACGCCTCTTCCTCCGCCGACAGCGGCGACTGTTTCACATTCGCATTCGCATGTCAGGAACAATGAAAATATAATACATTTTGGAACAGAAGTGTGAATTTCCAGATTGTAATCTTTCACAACTCGTAAGCAAGTTCAACTTTTGCGAAAGCAGATACAAACCAATCTGTTGTAAATAGCATTTTCCCTATTTAACCTCCTCTCTGTGGAGATGCTTTCCCCAGACAATGAACATCGAGCCTCCAGTGTAGACTTTGAGCAACTGAATTCCCATTGAATGGGAAAAGGAAGTTTGGTACAGTCTTGAGATTTAAATATGGTCATTCAGTCATCTTATTGTTCATGGTGCAGGACACTAAGTTAATGTAAGACTGAGAAATTTTAAAATACTCTAATCAGTAATTCCAGTGTGATTACTTCAATATAGAAGGAAAATGCCAAACTCATATATAATGTATATTATAATACAATAATAATAATAATAATAATAATATATCTCTGTTGTGTTCTGCTCTTATGTTTGGAATATTGAATAAATGAGGTTTATATTACCCTCTTTTATTCAATAAACGGACAGGCAGCTGGTGGAAGATGGTAATAAATATGAGATATTGTTTAAAAGACTGTTTGATTAATGGAAAATTAATAAAATAAATATATTCTACATTAAATGTTTGTGAGTGTGATTTATACAGAGGAGGTCCATTCCACTCATCCCTCCAGCTCCCCTGTGCAACATCAGCAGAAGAGGAATTAAACACAATAGAAAATACTATGCAGAATTGCTGAAATGTCCCCTCACATTTATAAGTGAACAAATCAAGTCTGGCTCTGCAGCGCAGTGACTACAGTGCTCTGATGGGCAACACTACAGGAGCACTAACCAGTGATGCTGTAATCTATTTCCCGTCCCAGCTGGGAATACAGAAAACTGCAAGACACAAGCGCTTCCTGGAGGCTGCCTCCTTCATCTGAGCGAAACACTGCTGAGGGAATCACTGAATATGAAACCTAATGAATTACAGTCAAATGGAAGTGGAAATGGATTCAGCTCCCGGTGGGGAAACAGATGGTGCTAAACGGCAACATCTCTGTGCCCCTGAACACTGAGCTGCCCGTGGGTGCAGGTCCGCAAAGGTCTCGCCACAGCACAAGGCAGTCCTTCAGGAAATGCTTTTCCTTCCCTGCATGAATTTCTGTCGCTCCATTCTCAAGCACTGAGTGCTACTGTCATAACAGCAGGTTAGCATTGATCACTGGCTAGTTTACATGAATTTGCATTCAATCGTCCAAACGGATTGGCAGGTACATAGTGTAAAAACCACTATAACAGCCTAAAGGACTGAGGGCCCATCAGAACCTCACCCAAAAACCTGTTTCACAGTGCCCCTGCCTTCCCACTATCGGCTGAAGGCATTGATTTGACCCTTGACCTCTCCTCTCTCTCAAAGCGGAGCCAAGAGAGCAGCAGACAGGCGCTTGCTGCCAAGAGCAACAGCGTCTCCCTGAGACTCACTCTCACAGAGAGAACAGCCAGCACAATGCACTGATATGCTTTGCACCCAGCAGCTGCTTACAGAAATCAGTTAGCATTTATTCTGAAAAGTAATGATAAACAGGAGCACATTTCATATTTGTAAAGGCACTGCAGAAATGCCAGGGCAAACGCGTTGGTGGGCGTGTTTATGTGAGTGTACTGCCCTGCAAGTGTAGTGTGTTCTTTAGAGATTTTTATAAAAGGAGCTCATTCTCTTTACTTTTTAAAAATAAGAACAATCTTGTTGGAGGCTGTGGGGTGAGTATGTTAGGGTGAGTGGGGGTATGTTGGGGGGGTGAGTATGTTGGAAGCTGTGGGAGTGAGTATGTTAAGATGAGTGGGGGCGGGTATTTTGGGAGTGAGTATGTTGGGGTGAGTGGGGGTGGGTATTTTGGGAGTGAGTATGTTAGGGTGAGTGGGGGTGGGTATTCTGGGGGTGAGTATGTTAGGGTGAGTGGGGGTGGGTATTCTGGGGGTGAGTATGTTAGGGTGAGTGGGGGTGGGTATTCTGGGGGTGAGTATGTTGGGGGTGAGTGGGGGTGGGTATTCTGGGGGTGAGTATGTTAGGGTGAGTGGGGGTGGGTATTCTGGGGGTGAGTATGTTGGGGGTGAGTGGGGGTGGGTATTCTGAGGGTGAGTATGTTGGGGGTGAGTGGGGGTGGGTATTTTGGGAGTGAGTATGTTAGGGTGAGTGGGGGTGGGTATTCTGGGGGTGATTATGTTAGGGTGAGTGGGGGTGGGTATTTTGGGAGTGAGTATGTTAGGGTGAGTGGGGGTGGGTATTCTGGGGGTGAGCATGTTGGGGGTGAGTGGGGGTGGGTATTTTGGGAGTGAGTATGTTAGGGTGAGTGGGGGTGGGTATTCTGGGGGTGATTATGTTAGGGTGAGTGGGGGTGGGTATTTTGGGAGTGAGTATGTTAGGGTGAGTGGGGGTGGGTATTCTGGGGGTGATTATGTTAGGGTGAGTGGGGGTGGGTATTTTGGGAGTGAGTATGTTAGGGTGATTGGGGGTGGGTATTCTGGGGGTGAGCATGTTGGGGGTGAGGACGCAGCTGCAGAGTCTTACCCTGAGACAGACGCACAGGCTTGGTGGCAGGGAGGCCATCGACAGCACACTGGTTGCCACAGGGGTGCAGGGTGATGACGCCGCCGCGGTTCTCAATGTAGCAGTGCAGGGCCGCCACCCCCGGGCCCTGGATGTTAATGTCCATCGCGCCATGGCCCAGTGTTGTCCTGCCTGGAACAACAGACCCAACGCTAATATGAACACCATTGGTCCAAGGCTTCCCCCAACAGCCAATCAAACCACCCTTTAGGTCAGTATAGAGAATAGAGAAGAGAGAATATGATGTGAAACTTTACCCCAACAGGCAGAAAACAGGAGAGAAAATAATTCATCACATACTGTATAAACAGGATGAGGGAGGAATGGAAGGCATGACTGGCCACTGGAAATGGCTTTTGGTTTAATCTATAATATTTTCTCTAAGTATGCACTCACTACCTTAGTCTGTAATCAATATGGAATCATCAATAATGACCATCTTTTAATACACAGGAGAACACTTTTACTTAATAACTTGCATTACCTTGATTATGGATTACCTACAGATGAGATTAATTAAGCAGGACTGGTCAAGGAGGACTCGAGCTATATGAGCTATATTCCTCAGACACAGCCCCATGGCCAGCTCAGACCACACAGCTGAACAGCTGATGGGCCACTAGGAGGCTCTGTTCTCTCTGGAACTGTAAAACCCAAAGCATCGCTGACGGGGTTGAAGCTGTGTGCTGTAGGAGGTGCCATCCTGAGGAAGTGGGGGTTTTAATCTAATTCCCAAATTGGCTACACCATCCCCTCAACCCCACCCACCTGGAGCACCCAGTGGTAAGTGTACATGAGAAGCAGGCTCTCAGATGACCCCCCCCCCATTAAATAAAAGGTTGAGTGTGGTTAGCCACTGCAGCCACAGAGCAGAGCGGGGGCTGTCTGCCACTGAGCAGCCTGCTGCGTGCCTGTCCCGTCCCCCCGGCCTGCAGGGGTGAGGGGACCCCCCCGCAATGCCGGAATGTCACAGTGCAGTGCTACATGTCTCTCCACCATCACTAATACCACAGCCCCCCGCCCCCACCCCCACACAGCACAACGCATTCCATCTGGGGTGTGGAGACCCCCCCCCCAGGGGCTCGGACAATGAACTCACCCACATGAATACACAGAGATGGAGACAGATGCGGGGGCACTGAAAAAGCCCCCCACTGCCACAGACACTGCAGCAGGGGTCACCACGGGGAGAGTACAGGGGAGGACGGCGTGTGTGTGCGTGTGTGAGAGTGTGTGTGTGTGTGTGTGTGAGAGAGTGTGTGTGTGTGTGTGTGGGTGTGTGTGTGACAGAGATTGTATGTGAGAGAGAGAATGAGAGAATTGTATGTGAGAGAGAGAAGAGACTGTATGAGTGTGTGTGTGAGAGAGTGAGTGAGAGAGAGAAAAAGAGAGAGTATCTGTGTGTGTGTGTGTGTGAGAGAGAGAGAGTGTCAGTAGTCACACAGACTGGATGGTGAGCCAGACTTCTGCAGATGTGACAGAATGGCCTTTGACCTCTGCTCCATGTCTACTGGATTATTTGTGCTCACTGCATCCAGGGTTGATTACTCTCAAATAAGGAGGAATTTTTTTTAGGACATCACTTCACTTAATTGTATCAATATTAATTCATCCTTAAAACCAACAGTCATGAAGGGAGTTTATATTTGTATTGTTTCCATGGCTACTTATGACTCACCTTCTGGCAGGGGCAGGAGTGTGATGGCTGTGCTGAGACGACCGCTTCCCAGACTGACCAGGTGGGGGCGTTCTGCTTGGACCTTCAGGCCTTTCCCTGTCTCTATCAGATCCAGCGGGGTGCTCTGAAAAGAAGCAGCACAGGACTCTGGAACCCCAACATCCAGCAGCATCAGCTGTTCACACCTATGGCTCTTTCCTTATCAGTGACTGCTGCTCGTCTTGGTTTTTTCTATTGTTTCTTGTATATGTATATATTCAACGTTTACAATGTCAGTCTTATTTGACAAAACATCTGCAAATTCCTCTTTTCTTAGGTTTTTTGTGTTGTGTCGTCCTCGGGTTTTCGGCTTGCGGGCGTTTATTATTCCAAACAGCATGAGAAAGGAGCTGAAAGGAGAGCATTACTGATGCTGCTATTCACGGCCTTCAGGGGATTAGCATGTGATTGGCAGATGAAAAGGCCTGCAGTGAGCAGGGAAACCTGGTGCTGCAGAGAGTAACGGCAGCCTGCAGCTGCGTGAAAGGTGCATGTTTCCCCTGCACCGCTCGCATACCCGCCGGAGCGGCCAGAGGGAGCAGGGAGAGACCTCGGCTGGCTCAGGTAAGACTGAGAATTTACGCACAAAAAATGAATTATCCAGACGTCACACCACCTGTTTTTATTCACACTGGCCATTCAAAGGCCTTTGCCTGCTCCTGAGCCCTACACACATGCACACACACACACGCACACACACACACACACCACGACCTGCAAAAGCACAGGACAACGGAACCCTAAACAAGCCCACTATGGCACTCTCAAGGTATCTTACAGTGGAATGTTTTGTGTGTGTGTGTGTGTATAACACAAAGTGTTCTACTATCCCACTTGAAATTCATTCATAAATTTTGCCCCAGTCTAGCTCGTCCCTGGCAGGTGAGTCTCTGCAGCCCCACAGATCTCTCCCCAGCTGTGTGCCTCCCTGGCCCCCCTGACCCCCCTGACCCCCCTCCCATCCTCCTGAGAAACAGAGTCATTAGACAGAGCTGTAATGTAAATGTTAATGTAAGCTCTCCATCAAGGTGGCACCAGGGCTGCCCAAACAGGATTATCAGGGCTGAATTAGGCAGCTGATCTGAGGCAGGTCAGGGTTAAGAGGATTTAGATAAGAGATAAAGGCCTGAGGCCCAGCAGCCCTGACACTGAGCTTCAGGGACTGAGTGGCTCTGAAACTGAGCGGCTCTGAAGCTGAGCTGGGACTGCACAGGCACAGTCTGGGCACACAGGCTGCTTCCTCAAGGTGGCGCTGTCCGCACAGGGAGACGATGACAGACCTTTAAACCCTCTTTATAACGCTGCTCATCAGATGTGACTGTAGGTCGTACCATGATTCTGCAACACCACATGTCTAAAGAGCATGTCTTAAGTGAATGTTGCTGGATTAATTAATTAACCTAGTTGATTTTACTTGTTGTTGGCTAGTAAAGACACCTTTCACCTTAATGCTCTGACAGAGGTCACATGACCCAAACATTAGTTATGTTGATGAAATTAAAAGATACATATTTTGAAAAAGTGGGGGTATTTATTGCAAGCCGATTTACTCTGAAAAAAAGTGTGGGTATTTATTGCAAGCCGATTTACTCTGAAATGAAACATTTTATAGACAGGCGCATTTTTCTACAACCCAAGATTCCGAGAAGCTAAAATGATAACTGTGAGACAGTGAGTAATAATTACACTTCACAATGAAAAAGCCTGAACAGAAAGAGGCCCTTTAATCAAGTTCATACCAGAAGACCTGTATAATTTCATTCTTCCCTCCCCTTCAAACTGCACAGCCTATAGCTCTTACTGTGTGAACTCTTTCTATCTGTTCTCTACTCTTCAGCTCACTTCTCGTATCGTTTTGCAGACTCTTTCTTCCCATGGGCTTTTTCGCCTTTGACTTTTCAATGCTGAGCAGCAGATCAAAGCCTGCAGGGCATAGCAGGATCACTGTCTAAAGCAGCTTTGCCCTGAAAACACAGCATTCTGGGTAAATGCTGTAAAACTGAGTGCAGCAGCTCCAGCAGCAGCTGTTCTTTGCTCATTTTTATGGACTTTAAGGACTTTCACATGCAATTTTCACATCCAGTTTTCCAGCAAACATTCAGTAAGATGGAACTTTATCCCATCTCCTCTATCTGTTACTTTATTATGCAGAGGATCATGGTGAGCTGAAGTCACAGCATCAAAATCACAGCTCCCACGATGCACCTCACCTGTAAGACTTGATGCGTCTGTCGACTGCACTCAGGCACATTTCTGTTGAGACGGTCCATGTCAACCGCGTTGTCAACTACACCCTCAGAAGCATGAAGATCCTGCGAGAGAGAGAAACAGTCTGAATTAGAGCTTTCTGCAGAATAATATCCCGATCAGGCCTCCGCTGTGTGCACCAGCTCCGACATTCTCAGGAGCATTGGCTCACTTCCAGCCAGTGATTCCAGACTTCATCTTCAAATCTCCAAATCTGCCCCTCTGCTGGGTATGAACTAAGAGCTGAAATGATTATTAATTCATCATCACACAAGTAACTGTGTTCGAATGGATAAGTCAATCAATACCTAATTAACACTAATACATAATTAATCTTTATTAATATTTCATCTTTACAAATATTTTGGTCTATGTGCTTATTTGGACTGGCATGCCTTTCTTTAGTATGGCAGTATCTCCTCTTTCAAAAGCTGTTTCACAGCACAGAAAATAGCGATAGCACGGCTAAAATTTCAACATTCTCCTGCTGTCAAGTTAGCAAATGTGGATCAGAAGCAGTAGAATGCAGAGTGATGGAGATAGTGCTGGTCATACCTGTAATGCTTGGCTGTTGTGTGTATCACGTATGATTTGAATTGAATAAAATATTAAAATATTACAGCCGCTGACATGCTGGAAACCCTGTTCCTATAATTCTGACCTCATCCCATAATGTTAAAATTAAAATCCCATAAAGGGAATAAAGATGGAAGAAAATAATCCTCTTTGCAGGATGTGAGTGAATGTTTACACACACGGACTGCACCTCTGTTTGTAAGCGTGTGGCACACTGCCCCAGTTATATGGGCTGGATTAGACAGATCTGGGCCTGAAGGCTGGTGATAAAGCACTCTGATTGGTTCGTTGGTCCTCCTATTGGACGGCCCCATTCCCAGGTGGCTAACCCCTCTGTTCAAACACACTCCATCCTGCAGGTGCTCTCAGGTATCAAACAGGACTACTCAAAATAAAACAGCATGACTCAACACATCTGAAACACCTGGAGCAAATGACTACCACAGACCCAGAGAATAGCCAGCAGAGACTTCACAAAACTGCCTGTGAATCAAGGCACATTTTTGTGTCTTGAATTATTTGTATTTTTAAAATATTTTTTGCCACAAAATTGTATTTTTTAAATCAAACTCTCATTTTATGACATGTTATCTTCCCATGAGTGCAAAATTGAGCTTAAATATTTGTTTGAAGTTATATAATTTGGATATGAAAATGAAAGAAAACACATGCATGTGCACACACACACACACACACGCACACACGCGCACACACACACACACACACGCACACACACACACACACACACTCGCACGCACACGCACACGCACACGCACACACACACACACACTCGCACACACACGCACACACGCACACACGCACGCACACACGCACACACACACGCACACACACACACACACCATGTGTGTGTCTATCACACTTATCATTGGCTCTGTTCTGGAGTCACTGGAGTGTGTCATCCCGTTGGCATTCACAGGACTGACGGCTTTTACAAACACACTCAGATTTCAGACTGAAGCGGAACAGCACCCACACCATGCCTGTCACACTCACCCAACACACTATCCCAACACACTCTCAACACTCTCAACATACTCAGAAACAAACACATCCAACACACTCACCAAACACGCTCACCCAACACTCTCATGCAACACACTCACCACATGTCTGTCTGCCCACTGTGGAAAATTTCAAATTCCTTTCCACTTAATCAGTGATTTTGGGCTTTAAGGTTTAAGATCAAACCAACACAGAGGGCCCCTTACTTAGACGAACTGTGTGTTTATATTATGTGTGTATTTAGTCTGGGTGTGCTTAAATCATGCATGTTTTTACATCATGCTTGTGTTTAGATCACGTCTGCGTTCAGGTCACTCGTGTGCTGGGCTCACACACCCCTGATGTCCACTGCGACACGAGGACTGAAAACAGCTTCCCGCACTGAACTGCTCTGAATGCACAGAGTCAATCAGCAGTCATGCGTCTCAGAATACCCACAGTGAGTCAGGCTAATCTACAGTAATTGTGGTAAAATCTTCCAGTCGTCCTCCCCTCAGGGTGGATAGAGTGGTGCAGGTAGCTCCATGCAGCCTTAGACTGATGGAAAACAGTCTTAGCCTGAACATTACTCATACCCCATAACTCACAATCTTCATGATTTTATCAGAGGCCAACAACTGCAGTTGAGTTCCAAGGCTCGACGGGTCCTTGCAGAGATAACACATTTAAACGGCCAGCGTTTTCAGAGGAGGACACGATGTGCTACATCAGAGCCTTCATGCTGCCTACGCACTCTGTCCACTGCCTGCCTGTCCCTGCACAGCGACGGCCACTGTGTCCCCAGACCACAGACCCACAGAGCCACAAACCTCCTCCATTTCAATTCCCCTCCGAGACAAATATCCACAAAACACTGATGCAGCCAAATCCAGCAGAACAGTCTGCAGTCAAATGGTGAAACATGTATAAATAATATATAAAAACCTTTCTAACATTGCAGTCTTGTATGGTACTAGATAACATTCTAGAAACAGTGCTATGTAAGCATAAATATATTTAAACTATAGTTTTATGAATTTTCTGATTTTACCTTTCTCCAGTTGTCTGGTAGTGACAGCATCTCCATTTCTGATAGTTCATGAAAAAAGTCCATATTACAGAAATTCACAGAAATGCTTCTGTCCTTTCACCTCTGCAGCCACCAGCTACAAACCTGCATAAGACAATCACACCTTTGCATAATACAGGCTCCTCTCTGTGTCTCGGCCTCTACCTGCTCCCATTCAGAGGTCTGACCTGTCTGTTCTTGTTGCAGAAGTGAACTAAGCCTCACATTCCTGCCCTGGAGCCAGTATTCCTGATAAAACAGGCAAGCAGGCTAGAGCTGGAGAGAAAGAGAGGGGGGAGGACAGAGAGACTGAATAAGAGGGAGAGAGAGAGAAGGAGGGAAAGAGAAAGGAGAGGGAGGGAGAGACGGAAAGCGGGAGGGAGAGAGACAGAGGGACAGAAAGGGATGGAGGGAGAGAGAAAGAGGGACAGAAAGGGATGGAGGGAGAGAGAGGGCTTTGGCTGGAGCAAAGTGAGGAACTAAAGTTGAACAAACTGAAGAACATCAGAAAAGAAGCAGAATGAAAAAACAGCAACTCAACAAAACCAGCAAAGCCACAGCTTAAACAGAAGTACACTAAAGCACCGCCATTAAACATCCACCTGGGGAAATGCATCCGATTTCTGCAGGTTTAATCAGACTCCAGCCACGGTGTCATGGCATTCACCTCTGTGAGAGTGGGCAGGAGAGGGACCCAGCTCCACGGCCCGCATGAACACAGATTACAGGGGCAACAATGCAGAGAAAGGCACATTCTTCCGCTGCGGGACAAAGACTGCCATTGTTTTATGTTCAGCGTGCCCCGAATGCTCCTCAGCCTGGCATTCCAGCCAGAGGAGGGGGAGGGGTACAGTCTGCTCCACAGGGGGACAGAGATACCAGAGATGAAGGGGACCTGCAGTTTGTGGAGGGTGTGGCCAGCGGGAGCAGAGGTGAATTACATGGCATCTGGAGAACCTGACCAATCTGAGGAACATCTCACAGAGGACAGTATAATCAAGGCAGGAGGTGCTCGTTCTGCCAGACATTGGCGTTTCACCAACATCGCTCCCCAGTGGTGGAACGAACTCCCTGTCTCGCTACGGACAGCTTCTTCACCCCATTCCTTCAGACGGGGCCTGAAGACGCATCTCTTCAGACTCTACCTGGACTGACCCAGCACACAATTGCTGCCCCCCCAATCAGTGCTGTCGTAAATTGCTGTGCTTTTTAAATTGTTTCTTGTTGCCACCTTTACCCTGACGCTCATTGCGCCGTTTGAAGTTGTTGAAGTCCGCCGTTTGAAAGTGTATCGTATTAGTTGCCCTATAGGCTGTAATTGTACAAATCTAATAGTACTGTGTCCTCAAACAGACCTTGCTCTCAGCTGAGAACTGTCTCATTGTGGAACTGTACACGTCCTGTCCCCGTACTGTCGCTATACTTGCTGTATGCACTTTTGTAAGTCGCTTTGGATAAAAGCGTCTGCTAAATAAATAAATGTAAATGTAAATGTATAATCAGCCCTAGCATAACCCATCTCCTCTCCTAACCACGGTAACCCATCTCCTCTCCTCACCACATCCCATCATAACGGCTGTAGACATGTGCCCCCACCCCTCCCCAAAAGTCCAGGGGGCACGCTGGCCTTACGGCGTGTGGAGACAGAGAGGATCATGGGTCCTCAGGTTTTCCACATGCTGAAGACATGAGAGATGCAGAGCTGCCAGCCTGATCCCAGGGCCAGAGCAGGGCTGCCAGCCTGATCCCAGGGCCAGAGCAGAGCTGCCAGCCTGATCCCAGGGCCAGAGCAGGGCTGCCGGCCTCATCCCAGGGCCAGAGCAGGGCTGCCGGCCTGATCCCGGGGCCAGAGCAGGGCTGCCGGCCTGATCCCGGGGCCAGAGCAGGGCTGCCGGCCTGATCCCGGGGCCAGAGCAGGGCTGCCGGCCTGATCCCGGGGCCAGAGCAGGGCTGCCGGCCTGATCCCAGGGCCAGAGCAGGGCTGCCGGCCTGATCCCGGGGCCAGAGCAGGGCTGCCTGCCTCATCCCGGGGCCAGAGCAGGGCTGCCAGCCTGATCCCGGGGCCAGAGCGGAGCTGCTGGCCTGGTCCCGGGGCCAGAGCGGAGCTGAGAGCGACACACTACATGGCCTCAGAGCAAATCCCAGCATGCAACAGCTTCTTTTTTCATCCAGTCATTTGTGTTCATTTTTCTGGCGATGCAGCTTTCTGTAGACATCTGAGGGATCATGAGTAGTAAATGAGCTCAGAAGCCCAGGATCTGATTGTGAGCTGTGTTTAGTATTCAGAATGAAGCTTCCTCTCCTAAGGAAAACGAAAACATTGCTCCAGTTCAGACACACCTGAGGAAGGGACCACAGATACACATCACGCTGTCATCTTCCTGGAGGAGGACATGGCTGTAGGTAATGTTGTGCTAAAGCAGGAGAGCAGTGAGAGAGTCTGTGACATGCTGCTGCTGCTGCTTCCCAGAGGATCTTATTTTCTCAGTGGGATTTTGCTTCGTCCTGAGAGCAGCTTCACTCAGAGGCTCAGAGGATACTGGCTGTTATCTCTGCCTGACAGCTGCCTGCTCTCAGCTCCTCTCCTGCTGGGGCTCAAACCTGCAGTGTAATCCCCTCCATCACACACACACTTTCACACACACACACACACACAGACACACACTTACACACTCACACTTACACACTCACATACACACACTCACACACACACACACACACACACACACACACACACACACACACACACACACACACACACACACGTACGCACACACACACACACACACATCCTGTTTAATCCCCTGGCTTGGCTCCATCTCTCACTCTCTTCCATGTCCCAACACAATCAGCATCCATCCATGACATCACCATCCTCATCACTGATTGGTGAGAAGACACTTCAGCAGCTTGTGAACCGGCAGGAAGGAACAATGCTCTCGGGGAAAGAACTGTGATGTCACAGAACACTGCGTTGAAAACGACTTTTCTTGGAGGACAATATTCCATTTAAGATGTTTATATTCAGAGAATGATAGATTTTTTTTCTGAATAAAGTTCTCATTTTGTGAAAAATATGCCTCTCCTGAGCTGGCATGTAATTTTATAAAGCGCGATATTTATTTTAACTATTTTAAGGCTTTTTTTGAGCTGGAGAAAACAATTAACAGATACATATATTCTTTTTTAAGATGAATAACATGGGGGCGTATTCATATGAGAAGCTGTTGCTCGCAGTTTATGATTAGAATTTGTTCTCATTTTCAATCAAGAATGAAGATACCATCCTGAGCCTGTGACTGGGATCAGCTCAGAGCCCTGTACACCCAGACCATTCCATCTTACGCCACTAGGTGGCAGGCTGGCGCCCGGGGGCCTCTGCCCACCGGCAGACAGGTAATCCTCTGTCATTTCACACATTCCGACGCTGAGGAACGCAGTCCCACAAACCCGCATTTCTGTGCAAAGAGGCGTCATGCTTCTAAAAAAGTGTGATTAGCGGAAAAGCGCCTTCTCCGTGCGGCACATGGAAGCGATTAGCGCGGCTGCTGCAGAATTGAGCCGCGTTGGGCAGGAAACTCGGCGCAGGCTGATCGCTGCATGCCGATCCTCCGCACCGTGTGATTACCGAGCCGCCGCTTTCCGCTGCGCAAGCAGCCGCCGCCAGCCCGACATTTTTAGACGAGACCACACGAACGCACAAATAAAAAGTCTTCCTAGGAAAAGCTGCAGCTGCTGAAGTTATGAAAGGTATATTTAACGTGTGTACAACATATATCTGTATACAATATGCGTGCAGTGAAATCACTGTGAAAATAAAAGAGAGCCTATGATTACTTTTCCTCAGAGAGTATGAAACAAAAACAAAGCTAAAAAGACTCTCTCAAGTGAGTGCGATTCTCACACTCTGAGTACAATGTTAGCTGGGTTGCTGCTCCTTTGTCTCCATCTCAAACCTGTGTGCTTCCTTTGTAACTCGGGGGTTACGAGCATAGGCTCCGTAAGTTATCCTGTGTTCGGTAAATTATTACTGTGATTAGAGTTTGTCATTTGCAACGGGGACAATATTGCACAATTAAGCTGAGGAGTTGGGGCAGACCAAACCACTGAGTCATTTAGGTGCGGATTATAAAGGAACTGTGATATATATAAGGTCCTAAAGGAAGACGTGGAGTCTACAGCAGAAGAAAAATCAGTAGTACTGTTTAAAGAATATTTTGCAGGCTGTTTCCGTAAAATCACGCCTCCTATTGAATCCTGAGTAAACTACACCAACCCCGGCGCTCACTGCGCTGGAGCCCGTTATACAGGCAGGAGGCGTTAAGGTGAGCGGTGAGCTGCAACTCAGCGTTATCCCTCAGCAGCTGATCATTTTACTCACGCATCCCTAAATGCATCAGATCATTTTACATACAGGAAAAACAACTGGTTTTCAGTGAAAAGGTTAAAAGAATCTCCATGTTAAATGATACGTTTATCACTCTTCAGTGAAACTTTATCTCTTCGATATAATTGTTTCATGTGAGCATTGGATAAAAAAGAGCTGCATCTGGATGACCCCGAGTGACTTTCTAAATTGACATAATTTTCACTAATGGAAAACAAACAGCTTCAGGTTATCAGCTGGGAGGTGTGATTTTTGGTGCTGCTGTTTCTCAGTCAGCCTGGTGTGAATATGAGGCAGCAGCTCTCTCAGACAGGGAGTGTGACTGGCACCAGCAACAGAGCTCAAAGCAGGAGGGGAAAGCACAGAGGGCTGAAAGCAGGCGTTTGGCTGGAAAATGAGCAGTGTGAGGTGTGTGTGTGTGTGTGTGTGTGTGTGTGGGGGGGGGGGGGGGGGTTGCTTTAGGAACGGCAGGATTACAGAGTGCAGGATGTTAACAGCAGAAGCTAAGTACAGAGAAGAGAAATGCTAAATCTGGCACTCCCTAAAAGAGAGCAGCCCTTTGTCACTCACACTCAACTCCTCACTTACCCACCCTGCCCTGACGCACCACACACACCCACACCTCACCCTGGCGCACTACACACTCCCATACCCTGCCCTGACACACTCCCACACCCTGCCCTGACGCACCACACACTCCCACACCCTGCCCTGACACACCACACACTCCCACATCCCGCCCTGACATACTATACACCCCCACAACCCACCCTGGCGCACTACACACTCCCACACCCCGCCCTGACACACCACACACTCCCACATCCCGCCCTGACATACTATACACCCCCACAACCCACCCTGGCACACTACACACTCCCACACCCCGCCCTGACACACTACACACTCCCACACCCTGCCCTGACACACCACACACTCCCACACCCTGCTCTGACACCCCACACACTCCCACACCCCGCCCTGACACACTACACACTCCCACACCCTGCCCTGACACACCACACACTCCCACACCCTGCTCTGACACCCCACACACTCCCACACCCCGCCCTGACACACTACACACTCCTGTAACCTGCCGTGATGCGCCATATTCCCCCACAACCCTTCTCTGGGTCACCCTGGTGGTCCTGAGGTCACTGCTGAAAGAGTCACATGAGTATAAGCTGTAGGTGCTAGGTGCTGTTGTATGCAGATAATCCATGTTCACCCACAGTCAGTCTGGGGTGCAGTGATTTTACTGCTACAAATGCTGACATGCTCAGCTCAGCTGTGTGGGAGGGCCCCCGGCATCTTAAATCTGACCTCTGACCTCTGACCTCTGGGGCCTCAGCAGGTATGTGGTGATGCGTCTGGTCTTCAATCAACCGAAGAGGGCCCACGTTACACCTCTCTTTATCTCACTCCACTGGCTCCCTGTAGCTGCCTGCATCAGGTACAAGGCCTTGATGTTTGCATTCAGAACAACTAACAAAAACTGCACCTACCTAGCTGAACTCACTACTACAAGCCTGTGTTCCTTCCCAACCACTACACTCTGCTACAGAACGGCGTCTGATGGTCCCGTCACATCGCGGCACAAAATCACTTTCCAGAACCTTCTTTGCCATTGTCCCTTCATCCCTTCTGCTGAGTCCCTCTCTGTCTGCAAGAAACATCTGAAGACACAGCTCTTCTGCACTCACCTGAACACCTGAAACACTCCCCCCCTAAAGCAATTTCTTATATTTTAAACAATTTCTCATATTTTCTTTTATTTCAAATCTAGGGTTTCATGCATTCATATCTCTACCAGCTAGACTTTACCTTGTCTGGCCAAATATTGAAACTTGGTCATGCAGTGCTTCTAATATCGTTGACTCCTTATATGGCTTTTTGCTTGTATTGTTCTGCCTCACTTGCAAGTCACTTTGGATAAAAGCATCTACCAAATGAATAAATGTAAATACAAATATACATGATTGTACAGTGCTGTAAGGGTGGAGCCTGTCATTAGACTCATGAGTGAGAACATACCCCTCACTGAGAGCCACAGCCCTGGGGACTGAGGGGGAAGGGAGGGGGAGAGGGCAAAGGTTAAAGGAGCACATCAAAGTGCTTCCTGTACTCCAGTCTTTCCACACCGTTGAGGCTTACAGCTGTTATTACAGGACGGCCATTAAAAGGAAGCTTTGTGCAAGGAAACGCCATGGAAATGCCGTGGGGAACCAACACAGGACTGCTTTACGATGGGCCCATTCAGGAGACTGGCCCTTTCTGTGTATAACTGCAGCAGCAGGCTAAGAGCAGGTATGGGATGGATTCCTCAGCTGAGAGAGAATGAGATGTGCGACTGTGATGTGGGGGTGTGTCTGCCCTCTGCCCGCTGCTTCTCTTTGCTGTCTGTAGGAGACGCGCTGGGGTATCAGCCCCACCCACCCTAACCACTCTCCCCGCTCTGGCTCACCGCAAGGACTTTCCACTTTTACTGGATTAGGGCATGGAAATATATATTCCAGCGTTTTCCATATGAAAGCCATGCAGAAACAGCCCTATGGGCTGGGAGAGGAGGGCAGCAGAGTAACCCAGAGCTGCTCTCGCTGCCCCCCCCCCCCCCCCCCCCCCCGGCCCCCCTCCTGCCCCCACCCCGGCCCCCCTCCTGGCCCCACCCCCCCGGCCCCCCTCCTGGCTCGGCTGGGCATTGTGGCCAAAACAAAAGGTATTTTCCTATGTGGATTCCTAAAAGGGTTGTAAGCATGCTATTTTTAACAGCCTGCAGAGGCACTTCAGTTTACTGAACAATTACATCCAATTATAGGTACAAGTAGCTGGCAAACAAGTTAGGCTGTTTTTCAGGATTCCTGGTGCATAGTTACTATGAGATTTTCCATGCAAACAGAACCATTAAAACATCAGACCAAGACCATATAGCTTTAGCTGAATCTGCCATAATATGAGCAGGTCAGTGTGACAGTCCAGTTTTTATCTGACGTGAATATTACACACAAAAGCCACTCTGATAGAGATGCAGGTAGCGCCCCATACACTGGTTCATTTGCATTGACAATTTGCAAATATTAAATATTATTTAAATGTTGGAGTAAATAGCCTTAACTGGGACCTCTCAGCTGATCTGGGAGGAAAGGTCAAATTGTGAAATCCAGCTGACCAGTCTGTTCAGAAATCAGGCATCTGACTTCATGTAGGAACATTGTAAGAGAGGACGGGGGGGGGGGGGGCTGAGGAGCTGAGGGGAGTCTGACTGCGGGGGGGGGGGGGGGTGGGGGGTGGGGGCGCGGAGCTGAGGGGAGTCTGACTGTGGGGGGGGGGGGGCTGAGGAGCTGAGGGGAGTCTGACTGCAGGGGGGGGGGACTGAGGAGCTGAGGGGAGTCTGACTGTGGGGGGGGGGGGCTGAGGAGCTGAGGGGAGTCTGACTGCAGGGGGGGGGGGCTGAGGGGAGTCTGACTGTGGGGGGGGGGGGGGCGGAGGTGCTGAGGGGAGTCTGACTGCAGGGGGGGGGGACTGAGGAGCTGAGGGGAGTCTGACTGTGGGGGGGGGGGGACTGAGGAGCTGAGGGGAGTCTGACTGCAGGGGGGGGGGGACTGAGGAGCTGAGGGGAGTCTGACTGCGGGGGGGGCAGCCAATCAGCTGAGGATCCTAACAGAGACAGAGGAAGTGGACCAGAACAGACAGAACAAGAGTGGGGAAACAGATGACATACAGACAGAGTCCTTAACAAGGGGTGGATCACAAGAGGTTTCTGCGTCTATACGTGGACTTCCTGCCCGGCCTACGGAGGAGGGGTGTTTCCTGTGGGCTGAGGCCCAGGCCAGGGCAGGCCCCCAAGGGCAGGGAGGACCGGAGCTGCCCTGCCCACGCTGGAAAAGTTCCCATGATCCTCTGCCTGAAGTTCAGGAAGTAAGCTCAAAGGACCTTGACAGACTGACAAAAACTGGCCACACAGAGTCTGACTGATGGACAGGATTCCCTAGTGCCAGTGAACTCTTCATTCATTGAGTGAATATAGAACATCTCACAGTGTGAGTTAAGGACAAACTCTGAGTCACACTGGAACTGTCCCCCACACTGCCTCATGACTTCAGACAGGGGGGGGGCCTGAGTGAACACCGACACACTGCGTAGGACCTCAGTGGTTAACCTCCGCCGAATCACACAGCACAATAAGAGGCAGAATAAGAAGGATATGATTAACAGGAAGGAATATGACAATGACACCATTCTCCCGACAGGGAACCAACAGCACGGCAACTTATGCAGACCCGCACACACACACACCCACGCACACACACACACATGCACGCACACACGCACACACGCACACACGCACGCACGCATGCACGCACACGCACAGCGTAGCTGAATTTAAATATGAGCTCTCCAAACTATTATTGCAGGTACACAAACATTAAAGACAGTATATGCCCACTGGAACTGTCCCGTCCTCACTCCACACTACCCTGAGGATCTCTCCGCATAAATAGACCTCCAAAACTTATTTAACCATCACGTGAAAAAATAACCCAGGAATGGTGTTTGGTTGGACATACAAAAAAAATCGTTGTTTTGTGGACACAAGACTGCTGGGAACAGTGTATGTTTGGTTTTACCCAACACTTCCATCAGCTAAACATCCATAAGTTTCATTGCCAAGAACTTTACATCTCAGCAATCAGAGGGGACTTTACTGATGACGACACAGTGCGTGTGTGAGGGGAACCTGTGTTTTCCAGAAGCCACTGATAGAGTCGCATTCAGCTGTTTGTGTGGGGAGGAGTCTGAGGAGGTACCAATATCCCAGCATGCATCTCCACCCAGCAGGCTGGGAGAGCCGTTTGGATGCCGAGCGCTAGGCTACCTGCAGCATCCCTGGAAACGCGAGCGGAACAGGCTGCCAGCTTTCCAGAGTGTGCAAGCCCCCGGCCTGGAACAGGGCCTGCAGGATGAGTCAGTGTTTCTATGGCCTCGGCATTTCCTCCCAGCATCACCAGGGGAAACCGTCCGATTGGCCAAGGAGCGTTTAACCGCACACAGAGGACAGGCGGGGGAGGGGGGTACTCTGAACACAATATTCCAGTGTGCCTTTTCTCAAACGTCCCAATGACTTTGGCTGTTTGTTTCCCGAAGTTGTGGAGCTGAACAGCAATACCAGCTCTGGCTGCACAAAGAGCTCCTTTCAGACAGTGAGATCCTGAGAGGGGCGTGGCCCCAGCTGGGGCAAAGCTCCACCCAAAGCCCCAGGGACCAGTCAGAGCCCTGCAACTAACACACCATAATATACCACCCAGACACACCCCAGAAGCCCCCCAAGCCCCGATACAGCACCCACAGCAGCCACTGACACCTGAACACCACCTGCAGCCGTAGAGCTGCTTCAGATAAAATCTGATTTTCATTCACCAACTGACTGAGCTCTGACTGAGCACTCTCACAGATAAATTTATAGCAAATATCCTTAGAATGTAAAAGATTCAACCTCATGATTTTGCTTGCATTTTCAACAAGGCTGAGGCTGTACGCAAACCTCCTGCCAGTGCAGCTTTCAGACAGAACTCGCATCTTAAAGCTGTGCTTATGGGAGGGAACATGTCTGCACTTTGAGGTCATAATGAAAATGTTGATTTCACTGGCAGAGACCAGCAGCTCACTGATCTGCTCCGAATTTCAGCCAATCGGGCTGAAAGGTTACAAAATCATCATAACCTTTCCCACACATTCATCTTTCTAACCTGACGAAAGGAAAGAAGCAGATAAAACTCTGACAGCTTTGCATGCACTGCTCCCTGTGTTACCGTGCCTGCGGCTTCTGAGTTTACCTGTCTGACGATCTGGATTTTGGTTTTCAGTGAAGAAGCCAGGAGGACTTTGACACTGGGATCCATTGAGTCAGTGCAGGGTCAGTGCAGGGTCAGTACCGGGTCAGTACCGGATCAGTTCCGGGTCAGTACCGGCCTGATAAACAGGGGAAAGCCACAGCTGAACTGGCCTCCATATCATCCTTCCTTGAACAGCCTGAGCATCAGGTCCACAGTGAGTCTCAGCTGCAGAAGAATCTCAGAACAGTAGGTAATTCTTTCCTCTAAGATCCATGCAGCGCACCAGCGGGTCAGGTGACCATCCAGGCAGGTCAGGTGACACAGACAGTGACACAGCAAGTCTGCCTGAGTGGTCTCAGGCTGTGCCAGGTGACACTGGGCGAGTCTGCCAGCCTGTGAGTGTGTCCCAGTTCTTTAGTGTGTCTCTTGCTCTTACAGCTCTTTGGCGTAAATCCACATTCCCCTCGCTAATCTCCAGCCTCTTTTCACAACCACAGACAAAGAGGACGGGACAGCCAATTTTTTGTAAAGGTCACAGCCAGAACCAGCCAAGCAGCGGGAGAAAAGAGAACGGCCGGAGTTCTGTCTCCCTCTGGATAAGAGAGTCAGAGGCGTCGCTTTTCATGTAGCGCTCTGATGCCAAACGCCCCCACATCTCCGCCCTCTCTTCCTCCGCCTCTGTCTCACTGTCCAATTGTCTCTGAAGGACGTGTGTGAGCTGTGGGCTGAGAGACAGCTCTCCCCAGGCAGCGCGTGAAGGCCAGGGAAAGCAGAGTGCTGAGACGGGGAGACTGAGTCTGTTCAGCTGGATCATCAGGAAGGAGGGAGGTGCTGTGGAGCCCAGACGGGGGGGTCAGGAAATAAGAGCAATGGAAATCCCCCCTCCCACCCCTCTCTGTCTCCTTCTCACTCACAGTTTGGCAATGCTGAGGGCCAAAAGCCTCCAAAGTCACTTTCTTTAGAAATGACAGGCTGCATATGGTCTGCGGAGTGTGCTGACCGAACAGGTCTGCTGGACCCTGTGAATCGGAGCAGGTGTCCTGTAGCACGGCCCATAAGCTGCGTGTATTGCTGATGATGTCACAGCCACGCCCACTGTGCCAGCCGCTGCTCCATTCTCACAAAAACACATCTGGAAACACCCCCCAGCACCCCTCAATGCCAGCCGAGAGACAGCAGCTGCTGCTGCAAATGAGAGCGGGGGGGTGGGGGGGGGTGGGGCACACGGGGCATGGCGAAGCCCGAGTGTGTCCCACTCTGCGGAGGTGAGGGACTCACACACACACCCTCGCGCACGCACACAC
Organism: Megalops cyprinoides; assembly: GCF_013368585.1. Classification (NCBI taxonomy): domain Eukaryota; kingdom Metazoa; phylum Chordata; class Actinopteri; order Elopiformes; family Megalopidae; genus Megalops; species Megalops cyprinoides. The sequence continues at coordinate 38,537,601 of NC_050591.1, forward strand.
AGAAACCAGCCAATCTCTGTCTCACACACACACACACACACACACTCATACTCACACTGTCACTCACACACACACACACACACACACACACCTCCGCAGACACACACACACACACACACACACACACACCTCCGCAGACACACACACACACACACACACACACACACACACACACACACACACACACACACACACACCTCCGCAGACACACAGAGGCACACATGCTGCAGCTGCTGGGCTCTCAGCCCTGCAATGCAAAGCATTCTCTACAGCTTTACACACACACACACACACCACTCACACACACACACACACACACACACACACACACACCACTCACACACACACACACACAGAAACCATCTCCCGTTTGAATCTGGGAAACAATTCATTAATCCTAGCAGGTCTGTGACACATTAGCAGCATGGCTGTGTTTTACGGTTAATCTCACTGACGAATGGAGCCATATGAAGTGACCAATAATGGCCTCCATCCATTTCCACATCCTGCAGCACGGCTCAGAATTAAAACACTTTTTATTGATTTTATTATGATTTTTCCAGGGTTTTCAGCTCCCTGCTCATTCATGCAGCCTGGCCTCTAAGCCTGTATACCTGTCTCTCTCTCTGAGCCTGTATACCTCTCTCTCTCTGAGCCTGTATACCTGTCTCTCTCTCTAAGCCTGTATACCTGTCTCTCTCTAAGCCTGTATACCTGTCTCTCTAAGCCTGTATACCCGTCTCTCTCTCTAAGCCTGTATACCTGTCTCTCTCTCTGAGCCTGTATACCTCTCTCTCTCTGAGCCTGTATACCTGTCTCTCTCTCTAAGCCTGTATACCTGTCTCTCTCTAAGCCTGTATACCTCTCTCTCTCTAAGCCTGTATACCCATCTCTCTCTCTAAGCCTGTATACCTGTCTCTCTGAGCCTGTATACCTGTCTCTCTAAGCCTGTATACCCGTCTCTCTCTCTAAGCCTGTATACCCGTCTCTCTCTCTAAGCCTGTATACCTGTCTCTCAGTGTACCGGTGTGCTCCTGCATCAGGTATGACTAAAGGGAAAACAGAGATGGGAAGAAACCTATGAATGAATGAATGATCAAGCTGGAAAGATGAGCCCCTGAAAAGGGTGGAAACATTCACCCTCAGGATTAGCAAGCTGTGACTCTCAGCATGACCTGAGGAGTAACTGAGTAAGACCCGGGCGGTGAGTCAGTGTGTTGTCCACTCTTTGGGCCCCTTGCAGGGACATGCTAATAAAGTCTGAATCACATTGATGGTCTTCTGCTGTTCTGTGGAAAGGCGGAGTTTGAATGACAAAGGTTTGATTATTGCAGTTGATGTCGGGGGAACCTTTTTTCCTCTCTGCCAGGCCACAAAAGTTCAACTGATGAAATGGAATGCCCTCTTTCTCCCCCCCCCCCCCCCCCCCCTCTCTCACTCTCTCTATATGAATGGCCAATACTGTTCGGGACAGAACAGTCCGGCTTGGCACTGACTCATTGCTGGTCTCCCGACTCAAAGCAGAGCAGCTGGACAGAACCTGCATTAGGACAGCAGAGATGCGCAGATCCTGCATTAGGACAGCAGAGATGCGCAGACCCTGCATTAGGACAGCAGAGATGCGCAGACCCTGCATTAGGACAGCAGAGATGCGCAGATAGGATGGCAGTCTGCCCTGCCTCTGAATGTCTCCCCATAGCAGCCAATCTCTCCTCTGGATCTAGCTGCCCCCTGTCTGCTCGGAGCCTGCAAGGCCAGGCTTGTGGGTGCGTGCATGCATGTGTTTGTGTGGGTGTGTGCGTGTGTTATGTCTGGGGCTTTGATAAACCAGGGATATCGTCCAGTTCTGTGGCAACAGCTGCCAAAAACGAGGACCAATGAGAGAGCAGGAGGCAGGAGGCCAGTCCCACCCAGCCATCAGCCTGGGCCCGGTGTGTGGGACAAGGTGGGAATCTGCAGTACAGCCGACGGTCCCAGGTTAGAGGTAGAGTGAAGCATTTGTAATTCAGCGGAAATCAGAAAGTCTAATTCAGCTTCAGCTGAAACCAGTGAAAGAGCCATGTACTCATTCAATCTCCCACAGTCTCCTCATGCAAGCTTCATTCAGCAATAAACAGTGTAAATTCAGGGTTTAAATTCGTACTCCAGCTCATCCTTTAAACACAGTCACTGACACAGTGGTGTCACATTAACGTGTTTACAGGACAGCCTCTTTGAACACAAACTGCTGTAAGACACCTCAACTTAAAATAGCAATAAAACAGCCTTACCTGTGCAGGGTCTTATAGCAACCAGTTAAAAAGTTAAAAATCCACTTTGCTTTTCAGAGACAAGACGAGTCTTTCATTCTTCATGAAAGTAAAAAGTCAGAAGCTGGCAGAAATCCAATGAGACTGAAGCAGCAGTGTTGTGTGTTTTGAGGTCCCTCCAAGGTGCGTAAATCTCTCTTCTACACACTCTCACACAGTCACCAAAGACAGACAGAGATGTACTGAGACGAGAGGCAGCTTGTCCTTTCTCTCTTTCTCTCTCTCTCTGTCTGTTTCTCTCTCTCTCTCTCTCTCGTCTCTCTCTCTCTCTCTCTGTCTGTCCCTGTTTCTCTCTCTCTCTCTCTCTCTCTCTCACACACACACACAGGGCACAAGGCGGCTTTTATTCCAAGCTGAAGAAATCCTCACTTGTTCCTACGCAGCACAGAAATATCAACATGAGCCAGCAGACTGGTTTTGGAGGAGGCAATGAAGGTTAAATAATAATAATAATAATCATAGTATTAATAATAATGCTGATACATCAGCAAGTTTCCACAGTAAGCTGGAGTCTAAAGAGGGAAAAGCCATTTCCTTCAGTGACAACGTGTCCGATTCAGTCTTCCTGGAGGAGTGCCACCCCTCAGCGGGCGCCTGGCAGGTCCTGCAGAGTCACAGAGCCCCCCACGTGTCCCCCTGTGTCACCCCTGCTCCCCTCATTCATCTCCCTGCTACTCCACGCCCACTTTGACTCTGGGGTTGCTCCAAAAAACGTGAGAAGCCGTCAGGTGTTCATTTTCATCCGCTGGCCAGAATCCAGAGATTTCTGCATCTTGAATGCCCTGTCTCTCCTTTCCTCTCTGTTCTGCTTTCACTTCCAGCCTTTGACAGAAAAAGAGCACCAGCTCGCCTCTCTTTTGGCACGTTTCCCCCTCTCCCTCTCTCCCTCTCTCTCTCTCTCTCTCCCTCCCTCTCTCTCCCTCTCCCTCTCTCTCTCTCTCTCTCTCTCTCTCTCTCTCTCCCTCTCTCTCTCTCTCCCTCCCTCCCTCACGGGGGGCTCAGCCAGTGTTCGGTGTCCTGTCACTCACTCTTACAGGAGCGACCGCCTGCGTCTCAGAGCTGCTGTTCCACACAGGGTCACAGCGTGAGGAAAGAGGAGAGAATGTGAGTCTGTCAGGAGAGCATTTGCTGGGAGAGGAGAGGCCTGGGGAGGGAACAGTGCGGCTTATTTTAAGACTGCTTTAAGACAGACGTGGAGAGGAAATTGCACGCTGCAGTTGTTTTTGGATGCAAAGCCTCGGCTGTCATAATTGGTTCAAGCTGTCATGGTTTTGGTCCAGTTTGGCAGCGTGCCTCACTAGTTTAGCTGTGACTGAATCAAAACACCCCCATGCGCAACCCCCCACCCCCCACCTACAGTGAAATATGGTATTTCCACCCACATATCCTCAGCTGTGTATGGGATGTACCAAGTGGGCAAATAGGGTGGAACATTGTAGAAAACGCCACAGCTGATTGGTAGCACCCGCTTTATGTGGGGGGTGGCGGGGGTGGCGAGCAGCATCATAACTGTTTCATCATTCTCTGTTTCAAGTTGGTTGCCGCTTTCCCAAAAGCATTTCAAACACCATCCACACCATCTGCACCAAGGGGTGAATTTTCGGGAATTAAAAGCATTCTGTGGCATTCCATTCAGCCCACTGGAGCCATCCCACTCAGCGCCTCCCCCCTACCCTGGCTGCTCACTCACTCAGAATCTATCAGTAGATCAGTAGAAACATCCACGCTCCCACCCCAAACGTGTGTGCTCTGCACAGCTCTACAATTATAGTCATCAGGAAGGAAATATCACAGGAGGGTTCTGGTTTGGGAGCCTAGTAAAGCATTCACTTATATTCATACTAACAGACTAATATACTAATATACTATTATACACACCAATAAGCACACTGCAGTCAAAGGACAGCACAGCTGTGAGTCACAGCACAGCAGAATCCGAGTGTAGTTCCTTGTGAATAATACTGTGCTGCTTAGACTAAAACTCAGTAGAAGTGGAAAGCGAGAGCAAAGCGAGACTCTTCACTTCACCTTTGGCTGCATTTCATTAAGTGGCAGAAGTAGCAGGGGTGTTTGATTCTTCTAGGGGTAACATGCTTTAAACTCTTCAGGAAACCCACACAACACAGTGCTGCTTTGGGAATCAGAAGTATTTGCTTACAAAGCAAGCTTTGGATCAGAGAGCCTGTCATCAGCTGGGCGTGACCTGGGCGTGGCCTGGGCTCTGTAAGGCCCCAACTATCTATTAAGTGTAATTAGCGGGCCACCCAAAGCAGCCACCCCAGCCCCGCCCTCTCTCCCTGACCGCGGTGCATGGGCGGGGACTGAAACAGTGTTGCACAGCAGAGACGGAGAGAGACTGACATCTCAGTGCTTCACTGTTACACGCGGCCTCAGAAAAGTTACTCCACTGTGTTTGTGACGAGCGTTGCTGAGCAGAATGACACAGATTTACCTGCTGGATTTGCAGTGGCGCAATGGCCCGCTCGGGTTACCACGGTGACCCACCTGCGGTCTCCATGACTATATGCTTTACAGCGCACGCTGGCCTGTAAGCCAGGCTACTCTGAGTAATGTCCACAAACCAGGGGGTTTGTTTCCATATGCAATACTTGACTCTCTGAGTGAATTACACAACTGCGGTGCTTTCTAGGTCATTTCGGTGGATCACACAGTCACACGTACAACCTGGTTGCTATGAAGGATGAGTGTGTTCTCTTTGAGTCTGTAGTAACGGTTCTCTTTTTGTCTGAAAGGTGGTGCATTGGCCTGATGGGAGGAGATGGTCAGATGGGGAGTAAACACAGAGTCTGGTCAGATCAACACTGTTCCTGCGTGTATCTGCACCATTCAGCACAGAGAATCAGGGCCGGGGGGGGGGTCAGGGGGGCAGGGAAGAGCGGGCTACTGATTTCCTTTCATCTCTAATGAAAAGCACATTTCCCAGCCCCTCCCTCCCGGCTCCGGTCTTTGCCGAAACGCACAGGGGCTGCGGGGTAATTGAAGGGAAATGTTCATTAAAAAGATAAAAGCCGAGGCTGGCCGTGGGACCGGCTCTCCCCGCGGATCCGAACAGCTCAATCAGCCAGCAGAAAGGGCAGATTGGCCCCTCTCTGGCTGCAGGTCAGGGCGAATCCTGCAGCGAAGAGAAATCACTGAACAGTCCTGAGAGAATGAGAGCGGGAGTCTGAAAGTAGGTCATCGTTTTGGAGGCGAGTGCGGTGCTCTATTTAAACACGAGAGCTCAGTCGCTGCCGGCTCCACAGAGAGCTCAATGCTTCTCTGTTTTGGTTGACAAGGTCTTAAGGGACGGTGATATATAGAGCACAAAATGTGTCACCTGTTCAGTTTGTGTTATTCATGTCAGAGCCACAAACAGAGAAAATTCACAGGGAAACACAGAGCACCTGCCAGTGTGCCCAGGGAAATTCCTTCCATTGGTGTAAGAACTGCCATTAGCTGTCCTGAGGAGGGGATCCTGGGAAAGGAGGAGGGTGGTGCTGCTTTCAGAGAGAGCAGGAAATACACTCTCAGGAAGAAAAGACTTTGAAAGATAACCTTCAGCATTTACAGCCACACCATCCTCCATGTCTGAACCAGCGGGTTTCTCCTGAGTGCATTCACACTATTGCAGCCTGGAATGGCAGGTTTCTCCTGGCTCACACAAACACAGTCTGAACCAGCGGGTTTCTCCTGGCTCACACAAACGCAGTCTGAACCAGCGGGTTTCTCCTGGGTGCATTCACACTATTGCAGCCTGGAATGGCAGGTTTCTCCTGGCTCACACAAACGCAGTCTGAACCAGCGGGTTTCTCCTGGGTGCACTCACACAAACGCAGTCTGAGGACAGAAAGACATCTGCATGCAGACCACAAAAATGACCCTGAAGCTACTTCCACACAAAAACATTTCTGCAGAATGCCAGCAGGTCCCAGTTTACATTACCCAATCACCCAAGAACGCTGATGTCTGTCTTTCCTCAAAAAAGGCAGCTGCATTCCTGCTGCACAGATGGAGGCAAATATTGCAAAACGTTATTATTTATTCTGGGTAAAAGTGTCAGCAGAGTGTGCTGGCAGGAAAGTGCTCTTGCAGGTCACCGTGGAAGCTGCTCTAAGTTTGGGGCTGGCAGTTTGGCACAGCGAGGACAGAACGTCTTTTCCTAACCGTTATGCAGATAGACTACACTGTGCAAACATTATGTATAAAAACTGCCTTTTAAACAAGACAGAGCAGCAAAGTGAAAACAGAACTTCATCAGCACCATTGGGTGATGAACACTTGCTGTAATAATGACTGCGCAGTCAAACATTTTCAGTGGTACAGTTAGGATCTTGCCCCTGATAAGGCCAAGTGAGGAGAGCTGGATAATAGACTTTTTTGTGCAGTTTATCTGCAACAAAACACACAGAAGTTTCCAGACATGATTCACAGGAATGCACTGTTCTCACAGCCCGTCTGTGATCACACACACCTCCCAGAAACCAACAGTGCTGAAGAGTGTGTTTTTTTTGGTTGCATTACCGTGAGAAAAATTACACACAGAAATCTGTGTTCGAACATCACACCAAATTCCCACTGTCACTGTTAATAAAGAAGCATGTGGATCCTGGACTTCTGCTTAAGCTTTAAAAGCACCATGCTTCCTGAGAGCCTATGAATAACAGTTTACACTGCAGTGATCACCCTTGTGCAGGTTCAGTTCTTTTCTCGTATTGGTCTTAGGTAACCTGCATGAGCAGAATGTGACACTGCTGCCCTCTAGTGGTAGTGTTATTACATGGCATCCTTACCTACAGATTGCCCATAGATTCCAGAAGTATTTTACTGTTTTAGTAACTGACATGTATTTCTGAAAATCTCAGTTTCAAGTCTAAACTGGGGTTAGAATGTGTTTAAATATAAATAATAAAAAATGAATTTTGCAATAGAAGCTCAAACAATATGAGGATACATTACATCATTGACATTTAGCAGACGATCTTATCCAGGTCGAATTATATCATTTTTTTTTTTTTATAATGTTAACCATTTATACAGCTGGATATTTACTGAGGCAATTCTGGGTTAACTACCTTGCCCAACAGTACAGCAGGAGTGCCCCAGAGCGGAATCAAACCGGCAACCCCTGCTGCTTAACCTAATGCCACACTGCCGCCTCGCAGAGGGGGTCTCCATGACGATAGTGGCTTTAAAGTAGCGTCTTATGCTGCTGGGCCACTTTAACTGCAGGATACAGAAATAAATACATGAAAAGTATGAAAGTTATACAAATTATGTATATGCATCTTCATTATACCGTTTTTGGGAGCATCTTAAAGCTGTAAGCTTCACAGAGTTTGTTCTCGGTAGCCCTGCAGTCGAAGCGCAGTTTCTGTGACTCAGTCATTCAGCCAGATCTCACCCAAAATCAACTGCCAATAGAAACTACAATAAGTATTTACTAATTTAGGCCAGGTGAAGTAGGAGAATCACTAACCCATAATTTCACCCACAGTTACATACAGGAAAATCCCAAAATGACTGACATCCATTAGGACTTCTGCTGCTCACTTCCTCCTGAGATGTAACATGTTGTTGCGGGAGGAAGGCGGCAGCTCTGAGAGGCCCTGTAGCTCCACAGTGCAGCCTCTGTCTGCTGGGTAACAGAGGAAATTCCACACTATCCCTCAGAATGCAGCCAATATCCTCATCCATCTCCGCTAACGACCCCAGGGACCGTCCTCAAAGACACACACATTTCAAAGAGTGACACAGGGCAAGTGGTCAGAGAAAGAGAGGTGGGGGGGACTTTTTACCAACCCCTCACTCAGGAAGTGGCCTTTGAAGAGGCTCTGTTTGTGGTGCTCTGACTGTCTCACACCTCAGTGAACAGCGTCGGGGCTGTTTTTCTCATAATGACAGGTCACACAAGGTCAGCAGAGGCTCAGTCCGTGGCATGTGCTCTTGTGCACACAGTCGTACTGATTCTGCTGTATGCAGAAACACCTTTCGGGCAAACAAATCACAACTGCCTACAATTCCAGAAACCAAGGAAGTCAACCTGTCAAAGATTTAGGTTCATTTGGTTCATTTGGTTCATTTGTATGTGTCAGTCTGTCACAGAGAGAGACAGACTGAGAGACTAACACAGCAGCTCTGACATTCTGAGTTTAAACTCTGACATAAAAGTGAAAAATGGCGGATATCGTTTAGTCTCTGTGCCATAACAACTCAAACGCAAAGCTGCAGCAAGTTAAAGATGGAGCATTTCTATCACTTACCTGTGCCAAACACACTGATCAGGACATACAGGTGGAACACTCTGACACACACACACTGAGTTCAGGGGACAACCCCTGTCACTGAACAAAGCAGGTTTAAAATTTTCCAAATACCGGTTTTAGGCTTATTTGCACACATCTCTCTGCAGGTATTTAAATTAGCCAAATCCAGGTTCACAATATTAGATCTTATTTTACTAGTTTTGATTGAATTCTGCTGTTTCCAAAGGCCACCATTTTGGCTCTGCCTGCTGTTGTTGCATAGAGCCTGATCCGCAATGACTGCACTGTGTTCCCCAGAGCCAGGCGATAGGCACCCGGCGGTGACGCGGGCGGGAGCGGCAGGGTCTGCGGCAGGGTCAGCCGCCCCCACTGTGAATGAGCTCCCTGTGAAAGCCGCCTCTGTGGCAGCGCTGTGCTGAATGAGTCTGGCCTCAGAAGCCACGTCTGCAGGGCCTTCACTGCCCTGGGTGGCCGACACTGTGCCAGACCTGATTCAATTTATCAAGAAAACAAGCAGAGTTATGCAGCTGGGACAGAGTGAATGGGGCCTATTCACAAGTGACTGGGTGATGAAATAGGCAACATAAAATCTAAAGAAATATTACTAATCTTTATATAGCAACAAATTATTTCATATACTGTTTCTGTATGTAAATATTGCAAGTTTTGACACAGATCAACAAATACTGTTTATTAGCCAGCCGGAATATTTAGTCCCTGTGAGTGAAACATTAGAGAAAGCTTGCCTTCAGCATGTCTTACAGTGAACACAGGCAGAAAGCGTGAACTGATGCTTTTCTTTAGCATTCAGGCACATGAATGAAAACACAAACCCAACACAACCCAAACACAAACCCAACCACAAACCCAACAGCCCCAGCACAACCCAACCACAAACCCAACAACCCCAGCACAACCCAACCACAAACCCAACAGCCCCAGCACAACCCAACCACAAACCCAACACAACCCAAACACAAACCCAACCACAAACCCAACAGCCCCAGCACAACCCAACCACAAACCCAACAGCCCCAGCACAACCCAACCACAAACCCAACAACCCCAGCACAACCCAACCACAAACCCAACAACCCCAGCACAATCCAACCACAAACCCAACAGCCCCAGCACAATCCAACCACAAACCCAACAGCCCCAGCACAACCCAACCACAAACCCAACAGCCCCAGCACAATCCAACCACAAACCCAACAACCCCAGCACAACCCAACCACAAACCCAACAACCCCAGCACAACCCAACCACAAACCCAACACAACCCAAACACAAACCCAACCACAAACCCAACAGCCCCAGCACAACCCAACCACAAACCCAACAACCCCAGCACAATCCAACCACAAACCCAACAACCCCAGCACAACCCAACCACAAACCCAACAACCCCAGCACAACCCAACCACAAACCCAACAACCCCAGCACAACCCAACCACAAACCCAACAACCCCAGCACAACCCAACCACAAACCCAACAGCCCCAGCACAACCCAACCACAAACCCAACAACCCCAGCACAACCCAACCACAAACCCAACAGCCCCAGCACAAACCCAACAGCCCCAGCACAACCCAACCACAAACCCAACAGCCCCACCAGCCTGCCTTCCCTGCAGGCAGCTTAGCAGGTGGTGGCATGATGCCACATCAGGTAACATCACTCGAGCTGCATGATTAACTTTGTGACACTTGTGACATCACACTAACACACAGCACTACCACTACTACAGCATGGTTATATATAAACCTTATAAAGTCAGTGGGGATGTACCTTAAACTGGACCTTCTGCTGCGTTTTTTCTGGGTTCTTCTGTGTCGTTTTGGGGTCCCGTGGAGGTAACGAGCCTCTCTCTTCCTTAACAGCAGCACAGCTCATGGTGGCTCTGGCAGCTTCTTCACAGGAGAAAGAGGATCTGCCCCCACACCCACTGACCCAGGGTCAGCAGACTGCTCTTCATCCACTTCAGTTTGGCTCTGCTGAATGACGGGGACTGACTCCAGCGCCTGAGAACCTGACTGCAGCACCTTTATGTCTAGGGGACTGCAATCCTGAGAATGGAGGGATCATAGACAGCATGCGAGTCTGTGCACACCGTGCCGTCCCCCTCTCTCCCTCCCTCTCTTTCTCCTTCCCTCTCTCTCCATCCTCCTCTCCCTCCCTCCTTCTCTCCCTCCCTCTCTCCCCCCCTCTCTCCCTCCCTCTCCCCCCCTCTCTCTCCCTCCTTCTCTCCCTCTCCCCCTCCCTTTGATGTGAGGCACTTCACAGGGCCTGACGTGGTACTTATCTGCTTGTCCATTCATTCGTAAAGACAGAGGCACACCCACCCCACACAGCTAGCACAGGGGCCATAAACACCCCCCTCACCCCCGCAGCCCGAATAAGGCTGCGCACCGTGTGAAGTAGAGCTGCGGTGTGGCACTGCAGCGTTGCCCGGGTGAATCTCCCTGCTCGTCACTCAGTATCTCCCGATTTCCCTCCTCTATCCACCTACGCTCTGCGACTACATTCCCAACCTTCACCTCTGTGTGCACTGTCTGTATATATGCATACAAACACACTGTGTACTGTCTGTATATATGCACACAAACACATACACACACACTCTGTGTGTGCACTGTCTGTATATATGTACACACACAAATATGCACACAGCACATTACATTACATTATCGGCATTTAGCAGCAACTTACATCAGTTACAATGTTATCCATTTATACAGCTGGACATCTACTGAGTAAATACCCAAAGGTACAACAGCAGTGCCGCAGCGGGGAATCAAACCAGCAACCTTTTGGTTATGAATCCCGCTCCTTAACGCCGTGCTATACTGCCACACAGTATTTGCATGACTATATTATATCTATTAGGACAGTGTTGGACAGGATTTGAGGGAACACATTACCAACCATGAGATTTGGCCCTCTTCACATCGGCTCATTGTCAACTGTGAAATTAATGTCTTCTCACAAGAGCACAATCAATCATGAGGTGAGAGTCTCCTCTTTAAACTGAAGTGCTCAAACTGAGGCAAACTAAACCGAACCTTTTCATAATCACTTACAAACCATCCTTCAGGGGAGCGTTGGCACCTCCATTCAGGTGGTTCCAGAGTTAACCCCATGATTACCTTCACTGAATGAATGTTCCTCCCAGAGCTCAGAACTCTTACAACCAAAGCGGTGTGTGTGAGAGAAAGTGTGTGTATGCATTACTTTCTGTCAGTGAGATGGCCATTGTGGAGAAGCTGACCAACTCAGCTCTCAAAAAACAAAACAAAAGAGCAAACATTCACCCCAAAAATTTGTGTTTAAAAACCTGCCCAAAAACAGTCAGCAAAAACAAGACCAGCCTCCATCCAGTTCTAGCTACACACCTGTATTTAATAGGCCTTTAATTAGGCAGGTGTGGCTCATTAACCAAAGGGCTGGTTCACATAGGCAAAGACAATTACAATTACAAACAGGCAAACAACTAACAATTAACAGATTTGGATGCAGTTGATAAATTGTGATCTACTATTGGTCAGTTTGTACTGGATGGAAGAAAGAGCCCTTGAACATGTAACATTTTAACAACACAACCTAACAATGAACATTCAGTTCCTAGAGGAGGTGAAGGATCTGCTTCACAGCCACGCTGAGGGGACAGTGTAAGTCAGGGATTCTGCTTCAGCTGCTGAAAGGCGAGAAACATAAACCATCTAAGGAGCTGTGTGAAAATGCCATCTCCACAAGTGTCTCTGCAGCATAATGAATGGCATAAATGACTGAAATGAAATATGATGTTTTTGACTGGACTATTTAGTAACACTATAAAAAGGACTGATCTCTCTGCATAAAACTCCCATGCATTTATTTCCTGTTCGTGTCTGTTTCCTGTGAGGCATCTGGCCACTGCTGCATGGCAGCTACAGACACAAGGCTTTGGGAAAATTCTTTGGGAAAGTCCTTCTGACTGGCCAGTGACCTCACAAAACAAACTCATTCAAGCGCAAACACTGCGGCCCGTGTTCCCCTGGTATTATGAGTGCATGTGTGGAGTACTGAGTAATGCTATGGGCTGAGAAGTGCTGGGTTAGTGTGTATCAGACCTGAGGAGCTCTGGATGTGATCGCCGCTCTGCAACTCCACTGCGTAACACAGCTGTCCTGCCTGCAGTCTTAACTGAAGAGAGACACCAGCACATAAAAGATGCTTCCTGTTTTAATGCCATAAACCTGCAGCTTGAACGGGATCACTAATGTTACCATGGAAATGGTCTCAGTCCTGTTGGGTACACCCTCTTCCAGGCGCTGTCTGGATCTGAAGAATTTAAAGCACCTCAGCTGACCTGGCAGACACAGATCTGAGATCAGCGGTGCAGACTTAAAAACAGCCTGGGCTGCAGACACACTCTAATTCAGTTAATCTGTTATTTAATTATGACTAGTAATATAAGCAGTTTTAAATATCTCAGCAACAGTTGTGATAAGTCAGTCTTTCATTCTTATTAGTCATCATTTCTTTACAGACATTTTCATTATAAACAGTGAAAATTCCATTACGAGTCAAACTGACATTCTGACTAGTGAAAAATATCCCTCAAAAAAATAGTATTATATTTCTGTGTAGTTATTGTTGTGTTTCAGATGATTGCATTTTATATATCTTTAACTAAAAATGGTTACAGATATCTTGAATTGAAATTGTAACTTGTCACAATTAAGTTAGACATATCTTGAACTGGAATTATGACTAGTCATAAGATAATGGGATATCTATAATATTATAAAATTTATAATATTAATAATGGATGTGTATGAGTTGTATTAGATGCAGTGATTAAATGTTAAGTTGGCTTGCCATACCGGGGGTTTGCACAGGGACACAGAGGGTGGGGGTTTTCGTTTGTGGCAGGTAGTTAATTCCACCACCAGGGGGAGCCAGAGATGAGAGAGAGAAGGAAGGACCCTGCTCACCAGGGGCAGGAGCCCCAGTAGCAGCATATAAAGACAGTTAAGGCCTCTCTGGGAAAATCTTTGCCACACCCACTTTAGAAAGACAGCGCTGTTATATCCAGAAACCTCCTCCACTTCCTCAGCACTGAAATCATGAACACAGTAAACAGGTCTGACCTGTTCTAGCAGAAAGAAAGGAGATCCCCTGCCATGACTCCCCTAATTTCCTGACTTTCTCTCTGGCAAGGAGGCGAGCGGCGGAGATACTCTACATTACAGCCATAAAGCTCCTGCTTTATTTCCTGTCTCCATATGGCCTTGCCCAGAAGGTTCCAGCTGGTAACATGGGATTCTAGCGCTGTGTTGCTGTGATAGCTATGCTATGAAGGGAATGTTATTTTACTCAATGCCCCCCTCTAAGTACCTTTAAATCTAAAGAATCTTGATAAATTCTCTTGGGACTAAGAGTGAAACCAGAGTTTTTGAGCACTTTCAGAGCCATTTCCTACTTTTAAAAGTTTGATCCATACACAGAACATGTAGGCATTCTAGAATTTCTATATTCTGGAATGTAGAATTTATGATGGCGTTTGCAGAGTTCTTTACAGCTGTTTTCTCCAGTACTTCTTAATGGATGCTCACATACAGCAAGTTAAAAATCAGAGGTGGAAGTTTTCACACAGCTGATATAGTGGGATGAGAGAAGTCAATTTGAACTGGGACACCTGCACCCATGCCAGATTCACCCAAACATCCCGTCTTCACACTGAAGCACACAAGGCTGGTCAGGAACTTTCATTCTTACAGTGCAGCATGGTACAGGTTCATTTACATAAGTCTGTGGAAAACACTGCTGATAATATTCATAAACAGACCTGTAGGCAGAAACATTTCAGGATTGGATTTAAACATCAGAATAAAGGACAAGCGGCACTGCATGGGTCACAGCTGAGGGTGCTTCATGCACAAAAAGCACATTACAAGCTGCTGATTCCATTGTCATGACTTTTATTTTCTTACTGGAATGTCATTTGTGTTTCACCTTTTTCATCACAGGGTTACAAAACCATTTCAAATGTACCACCCTTTCCCTCCAACGCCCCAACGCCCCATCCACACAAATTTCCAATAATATAAACAAAAAAAAAGAAATAAAACAACAGAAATTCAGCATTTATTCATCCAATCAGACTGAAATCAGGGCAGTGTGTCCCCCCTCCATCAGGGAGCAGGTCAGGACTGAGGGCTGCTGGTTTGACAGGTTTAATGCCACACAGGTGTGCTAGGGATTGGAGCAGAAAGCAGTGAGTCTGAAGTCTGGGAGGGCCAGCTGGCCCCCCTCGGTGACAGCCCTGCATAGCACCCTGTAACGGCCGAAATGAGAGGGCTGGCGGAGCCCAGCTGATCCTCCTCTGTGAAGTGCTGGATTCGGCTTTCTGGGGAGATACTCAGACGTCCTCACTGTTCTTTGATGGCATTTCATAAATTGCTACTGTCTGATCCTGAATTCAGTGTCTGAAATGTAAAGCCAAACACTCCGCCCCAGAAAATGAGAATTTGGTTACTTTCACCTCTAAGATGGAGTAAAGAAGTGCCAGTGTTTCAATCTCCAAATGCCCCTGCTCGCGCCTGTCTGCGGACACACAGCATACTGCAGCTCCTCCAGGTACACGCCATTCCACACACCTACGCTTCCACCGAGGAGGAGGAATCGAAGCCAGCAGCGGCACGCAGGACGACCTCACGCCTCCGCTCCAATAACAGAAACAGCAGTGAAAGCTGAGCAGGTACAAGGCAGAGCTCCCCTGTGCTGCTCACTAAACGGCTGCTTCTCACAGGCGACGCCTGTTTACAGGACAGACACAGAGAGAGCGCAGGCTGCGCTGGTGTCAGATCACAGAGCAGCCACACCCTGCCTCAGAGAGTGATGCACAGCTGGGATTCGCCTCAATCAGGCTGCAGAGGAAAACTCAGGACACAGACAGAGGGACAAATTTAGAGAAACAGCGGAGGTGAGCAGAAGCTCATCACGCGGAAAGGTGCTGTACGCTGAAGGCCTGAAATACAGAGGGGCTGGGATATGCGCAGCTGTGGGTAATACGGCACACTGCTCACAGACACAGCTGAGAGAACAGCTCAGCGCTTATCCGGGTTTGATACACTTCCACAAGTCTGCCAAAACAGAGACTAAAACTGAACATAAACTTCCGTCTCACTGAGGCAGTACAGCCAAGCCCCCCCTTACTGAAAAGCACTTTAAATTTATCAAAGATGCTTAAGTATAACTGCAATCCTTTACAATTACTGTTATGCAAGCCGGGCCTGAGCATGTGACCCCACCAAAGACCAATCAGAGACAGGCAGGCGCTGACAATCTGCACTAAGGATTGGAGTTCACCCCACTGCTCTACCCCCACAACACCTCTGCCTCAGAGCCTGACAGCTGTGTGTGCGCAGTGTGTGTGTGTGTGTGTGAGAAAGTGTGTGTGCGCGCATGTGTGTGTGAGAAAGTGTGTGTGTGTGTGTGTGAGAAAGTGTGTGTGTGTGAGAAAGTGTGTGCGCATACGGTGCAGGGATTATAATAGACTGAAATTAAAAAAGGCGACTGATCATCTCAGAATATGGGGAGTCTTCTCTCCGTGAGGCGCATTTTGGACGCATTTCGGGGGGGGCGGCACCCCTGTGGCAAGGCAGGGTGCCTCCCCCCCTCCAGTTACCTCCGATTTCTCTTCATGACTCCTTTGCTGATGCAGCAACATTTCTGCTTTCAGTTTGACTTTACTGCCATATATATATATACACA
Organism: Megalops cyprinoides; assembly: GCF_013368585.1. Taxonomy (NCBI): domain Eukaryota; kingdom Metazoa; phylum Chordata; class Actinopteri; order Elopiformes; family Megalopidae; genus Megalops; species Megalops cyprinoides. The sequence goes on from NC_050591.1 coordinate 38,553,936, forward strand.
AATATATATGCATTTATATTCTCATATAAAGGTATAAATACACCAATACTGCACTCCATGGTGGAGAAGCCCTCTGGAAGGGCTTCGCCCCCATGATGTACTGTATCTGAGCCGTTATCCAGGTGGGCAGGTGTTCTGTGCTTGCTCCGCGGTCTGGCCTTTACAGGATCTCGTACTTGTCCACCACAAACGCCGTCTCCGAGGAGAACCTCACAGGGCTGTCTCCGTCTACCTGAGACACTTTGGTCACCTGGGAGGGACGGACAGGGACACCTCAGTTTCAGGAATTCAGAGAAAGGGCGGTCTGTGAGCACGGAGCAGGGGGAGACGTGTACCTGGATGTCGCAGTAGCTGCGTTTGGAGACGAAGGACACGTGTACGGGGAAGAAGTCGTTGGGCTGTCCCGCCACGCTGAACTCCAGGCTGCCCGTCTTGTTCTTGACGTCCACGACAGGCAGGCACCATTCCAGAATGTTCCGCCGACTGTCAACACGATACTCGCCATCCAGATCACCGATCACCGGGGCACCCACACCAGACCTACAGACACACACACACACACACACACACACACACACACGCAGAGGCTGTGATTAACACATGAACCCCGGGAGCGAAACAAAACAAACGAAACAAAAGCGAAACAAACACAGCCTGGAGCCTGTGAGGCCGGCCACGTCAGGGACAGTTACTCACGGGATGGGGATGGAGATCACCACATCATTCAGCTCCAGACCCTCCTCCTGCAGCTCGTACTCGATGTTGACATCACAGCCTGTGCTGCTCTCTGAAGGCCAGCAGTTTACTGCAGGGAGGAGAGGAGAGTGAGACACTCCGCACAGGGAGGAGGAGAGGAGAGTGAGACACACCGCGCAGGGAGAGTGAGACACACTGCGCATGGAGGAGGAGAGGAGAGTGAGACACACCGCGCAGGGAGAGTGAGACACACTGCGCATGGAGGAGGAGAGGAGAGTGAGACACACCGCGCAGGGAGAGTGAGACACACCGCGCAGGGAGAGTGAGACACACCGCGCAGGGAGGAGAGGAGAGTGAGACACACAGCACAGGGAAGAGAGGAGAGTGAGACACACCGCGCAGGGAGGAGAGGAGAGTGAGACACACCGCGCAGGGAGGAGAGGAGAGTGAGAGGCTGGAGGGAGACTCACTGGTGAGGGGGATGAGGGACTCATCTGTGCTCTGCAGCCTCCACTTCAGCACTCCCACGTCGTTGTTGAGGGGGAAGGACTTCTCCGGGTTTTTCAACCCGATCAGGGACTCTGTGCTGAACAGCTTCTTGTCCACATTGGGGTGGGTCTGCGGACACAGCGAGAACAGCCAACATCAACACTGTCCCTTCCTGTGAAGACTCTGATTCTTCAGTATCACATGTATATGTGACCAGATCTGCTGGTAGAGTGCTTCTTTATTATTTGCGTTGGTAAAAATGGACAGAGTTTAATAAGACAAAGGCTTCTAAAGGCACTATTTCAACACTTCACCCACATTCCACACGTACGTATCAGTATGGAATGCAAACAGGGTCAGCGGGGGTCAGACACCAGCATGGCCCCGCCTCGTCCCCCGCCTCACCTGCAGCCCCGCCCCCACCCCACCTGCAGCCCCGCCCCCGCCTCGCCCCCACCTCACCTGCAGGCCCACCCCCGCCTCACCTGCAGCCTCGTCCCCCGCCTCACCTGCAGCCTCGTCCCCACCTCGTCCCCGCCTCGCCCCCGCCTCGCCCCCGCCTCACCTGCAGCCTCGTCCCCCGCCTCACCTGCAGCCTCGTCCCCCGCCTCACCTGCAGCCTCGTCCCCACCTCGTCCCCGCCTCGCCCCCGCATCACCTGCAGCCTCGCCCCCACCTCACCTGCAGCCTCGCCCCCGCCTCGTCCCCCGCCTCACCTGCAGCCTCGCCCCCACCTCGTCCCCGCATCGTCCCCACCTCACCTGCAGCCTCGCCCCCACCTCGTCCCCACCTCACCTGCAGCTGAACCCCCACCTCGTCCCCGCATCGTCCTCACCTCGCCCCCGCCTCACCTGCAGCCTCGCCCCCGCCTCGTCCCCCGCCTCACCTGCAGCCTCGCCCCCACCTCGTCCCCGCATCGTCCCCACCTCACCTGCAGCCTCGCCCCCACCTCGTCCCCACCTCACCTGCAGCTGAACCCCCACCTCGTCCCCGCATCGTCCTCACCTCGCCCCCGCCTCACCTGCAGCCTCGTCCCCACCTCGTCCCCGCATCGTCCCCACCTCACCTGCAGCCTCGCCCCCGCCTCATCCCCCGCCTCACCCGCAGGCCCACCCCCGCCTCACCTGCAGCCCCGCCCCCACCTCGTCCCCGCCTCACCTGCAGCCCCGCCCCCGCCTCGCCCCCACCTCGTCCCCGCATCGTCCCCACCTCACCTGCAGCCCCGCCCCCACCTCGTCCCCACCTCACCTGCAGCCTCGCCCCCACCTCGTCCCCGCATCGTCCCCACCTCACCTGCAGCCCCGCCCCCGCCTCGCCCCCACCTCGTCCCCGCATCGTCCCCGCATCGTCCCCGCATCGTCCCCGCATCGTCCCCGCCTCACCTGCAGCCCCGCCCCCGCCTCATCCCCCGCCTCACCTGCAGCTGAACCCCCTTCTTGTCGTTGTTGTTGACATGGAGACGGATACGCCCATTCTTCTCATCGGTCACTCTCAGGGTGATCATGCCCAGCACCTCCATGTTCTGCAGACCCCCGTCACGCCCACAGGTCAGGGAGATCTTCTCCTCGACCCTCATGTGCACACTGTGGGGAGAGATTCAGCTCCACTCAGACACACAGGAAGCAGGAAGAGCCCAGTCAGAGAGCCAAAAAGGACCTGGTCGGACCCTACAGCTCAGCAAGTCCAGCACAGCTGAAGCTGGTTACAGTAAGTAAACGCGTGCGTAACTTTGGTATCTACCACCCTGGAGGAGCCTTCACTCCCAGGATGCACCATGCTAGCTTCACCTTTAGCATGATTTTAGCTTAGCGTGCTACATGGGTTAGGAAGCTTACTGAGCACTTAGCCAATGGGAGCGGCTTGCTGCATACCTCTCTACGTTCACAGGTGCAGGCAGGACTTTGGACGCCTCAGAGGGCCTCTTCCCCGCACTGGGCACGATGATGTTCTCGCCTTCTGATTTCAGCTTGTCCACAAAGTTATCCACCTCCTTCCCCTTAGCACCCAGCTTCAGGGCCTTACTGGGACCGCTGGGTCTGCGGGAACAGGCAGTCAGTGCGTCTGCTGGGAGCTCCACCCTCCCGGTCACCGCTATCCCACAATGCCCTGCACGTTACCTGGTGGGAGTGGGTGTGGCTTTGGGCTTCTCTGGTTCGATGAGCGTGTCGGTGATGATGGGGGCGGAGCCACCGCCGCTCATGCCGGAGCTGCCGAAGCCGCCGAAGCCCGGCGCTTTCTTTCCGGATCGTTCCGCATCGCGCCGTGCCTGCTGCAGCTCCTTGGCCTTGCGCCGCATCTCCGCCTTGGCCTCGCGCTCCTGGGTCTGTGAGAGGGCGGAGTCACACGAGTCAAAAACAGAGACACTGGAATAAGCACACAGATGGACCGGGCCCCCAGACCCAAGCCTGCCTCACTGTCCTCACAGCACAGAGCGGTACGCTGATCAAAGATTAGACACTGTAGGGAGAAATCGCCCCCACAGCTAATGACTCAGGGGCCCAGGTGACCTGGTCAAAGCGTAGTCCACCTTATCTCACCTCTCTGACGGCACGGAACACTTTCTCCTCATGGGAGTCCATCTCAGTGAAGGTGCGGATCTGGGCCAAGTTGACGTTTTCCCTGTATCCCAGAGCCACAATCTCATCGAAAGCGAAGATGAGGTCGAAGCAGTGCTCCGAAATCTCTCCCTCCTCCAGCACACGACAGTACTCAGGAATCTGCCAGCAGAAGCACCCAGGAAACTTCATTTAAAAAGGTGTACATCTATCTCAGGAAGTTTAATGCAAGTCCTGGCAACAGCTCTCAGACTTGGGTTAGTGGTATTCTCGTTATTGAATATGTGCTCCACAGAAAGGATGCAACATTATGGTTATGATAAAAGTCACTCAGTCACATACACATCTTACACATCAGAGCTGGTGCCAGTGTTTGTGAACAGGATGAATCTCTCACGCTCCAGCTCTTAAATGTCATTTAATTCAGTTTATGTAACTGTTCCACTTTACTACAGCTTACAAGAACACCAGGCCACACATCATCTACCTACACCAATCACACTAACTCTCATGCCACAGTACTCTCTCAAGGAGCTAGGAAATGTTGTTGCTTGCTTTTTGCAGTCTCTGATCCAACAACTTGCAAAATAGCCACTGAAGTTAAAATGCTGTTCAGGACCAGAGAAAATGCAGCACTTCCTGAAAAAGGCCATATTAAGCTAGGAGCGAAGGCCAAGTGGGTATCTGAGCACAGGGCGAACTCCTACCACTCTGGAGAAGAGCCGCAGGGTCTCCAGGTCCTCCAGGATGTTGCTGTTTTTGGTGGTGATCAGCACCATGTAGAGCTTCTCGAGGGGCTGGTAGACGTAGCGCACGCTTTCCGTCTCCACGAAGGTGTGCTGCTTGCCCGTGTTCATCAGCTTGGGGAACGCAGCCAGCAGTCCCTCGATGCGCGTCCGGGTCATCTCCACAAACTGCCGCGACACGATGGCCTTCCCTGCCTTCGTGCACACCGCCGCTGCCAGCAGCACCTACAGGTGGGGGGTCACATGATTCTCAACAGACACAGCAGGGCAACCCAGAGAGCTACAGACAGAGAGAAACAGACCCCCCTCCCCCCCAACTTCATCCAATTTGACACTTTCAACTCTCATTGCACATACCCCCCAATGAGGCCTTCAGCCCAGGGGCACAGGAAAACGGACCCGTTACCATGGCAATGTAATCTCAACGTCCTGGCAGTGTTTCCCTACAGGGAAGCATGTCCTTCACCACAAAACCTGCTACTTACAGTGTCAACACAAAACCTAACATACAAATATACCCTGTGACTCACTGCTACTATGCTCTTACTCAATAGGCTTTCCACTAAAATGAACAATATTAAAATTAAACCAAGTTGCACTAAACAGGGAGAATACATCACCTCACAGACTAAACTAATCTAAATATACACCAATGCTTAATGTTTCCTTTAGAAACGGGCTGTTCAGCATCTTTCGTATTCCTGACAACCAGCATCCAGCAACCTGGCTGAAGTGTGTAAGGTTTTCGCAAAGGATTTTCTGTGGTGATACTTTGGTAATCACTGCGAGGCAAGAGCTAGACTATGCACACAGTTTAATGCCTGCTGGAACCACCTACATTTAACAGTGCTGTGTAAACCTTGAACCCAGTGATGATGGGTCTGTGTTGTGTAGTTCTGGTCAGAGCTGTGCTCAGATGCAAACGTCACTCCAAACACACGGCAGTCTCACTACAGCAGGGCAGCGCACAAAACGCGGGCCACAGCAGCACCCCAGGCTGCCCGTAACACCCGAAACGGCTCAGACTGCGACGGAAGCGCAGCAGCGCCGTCTCCAGCCCTGCGCCGCGCTGGATACGCGCTGTGCGACAGCAAGGTACTAACCTGCTGCAACTCCAAAAGAACAAATGGGTGCGAATTATGAATATGGATATAAAATATGAATTATGTCCTGAATAACAATGTTGGCTAAGAAAACCAAAGGTACAAGTGAATCGCGGAAACTCCGACGCCACTTTAGGTATTTCGGAAAAAGTGTGTCGAACGCAAGACTGAAAATGAAGTTCTCGATTCACATTAGGCGGGGCACTATACCGCTACCTTAACCTGGCATAAATCACTTTGGCAGTAATAACGTCAACTATCGCACTGATAAAAAGTTGCTTGGTGTAACGCCAGCCTGAGACTGTGAGGGCAATGCCCACAGCTCTACACGAACCTGTTACATATGGATTACACATGGCGAGCCACACAAACAAGACTACCTTACTGCAACGTCTCTAATAACATCTGTCATGAGAAAGAAATGTCAATGATCTAGCGAGCTAATAGCAAATACACTTTACAATGCAGTTACAATGGATCAATTATGTAAGCTCAAGAACTAAAAGAAAGTCCATTCCCGGATAAATCCAATCCTAGACGAATGGCAACAGCTAACGGCTAACGTTAGCCGGTTAGCTAACAATTTTTTTTACCGCAGCCAATTTGATGGCTATGTAGCCACGTAGCCCAGCTAGTGAGCAAGTGTTGAATGAATCACTAGGTACTGTACAGTTCTATTCTCAAAATTGCACGGCAGAGTTAAAATCCGGAGCTGCCTACACAGTTATAACTAGATTTTCCAGATACATCTTCAGTTAATGTGCTACCCAGTAGCACATTAATGAATCTGAACAATCTCTCCAGTTAGCGTAGCTAGCTAGCTAACAAATTGTCTTGCCGTCTGGGCACATTTGTGTGAATTTAGTTAGTGGCGTATTACTAACTAAATGCCCGATGCAACTAACTAACTGGCCAATATAACTAACTAAATGACCATTACTCTTGGTTAGCGTTAGCATAAACTTTCACCCGGGCCTGCACCGCTAGCTAAGCTAAGGCTACTTTCACAAGCTTCAGACCCCAGTTTCAGTAGTGTGGAGAACCAGAAGGACAGCAAGTCACAAAGACTCTTCCCGTCTAGATAACGCGATATCATCCCAGAAACAGTTTGGAGTGAAAACGCACAAATATAACACACGCATAAACAAAAATGACCATCCGCTCGTAAGGCCCTCTGGAAAAGAGCGACTTCATTTCCCATCCTGAAACACTGGAGTCGGAAAAGAAAGAGCAGTCTCAATCAATTAAACGACTCCACAGTCGTATAAAGGACGAATGCTCACCATGTTCGCTCTCTGTGATGTATCAGGCTCTTAAACTGCCCCGATTGTTTTATATTTGTCTATTTTCCCGGTGTTGTGCCGATCGTGCCTCCGTCTCCAGCCTGCAACTCCAATATGGCAGCGGCGCAGCCACGTCCCCATCCGGAAGCGCACAGGATGGGGAGGAGGCTCCTACCTTCGCCTTTAAAATAAACCAACGTGTACTTATGCAACGTCACAACAACCGGGCTTCAAGTATTATCCAACTGTTGACATTTACTGGGAAAACATAACTCTGTTCTCATTGGACTTACTGAATGCTGAATGTTCTCTACAAGCTATTCTCCAGACAGCTCCTACGCGTTTTATGTAACGCGTCATTCTACCGTGTCATTTCCCCCTGTGGTTATAGCAAGCTAATGCACGCAATAATCCAAAATTGCAACCATGAACAATGATGAAGTGCCTAGTAAGAAGAACCTACTTTATCATACCATATCCTTTATCCTATCATATCCATATCGTCCTCAAAACAAGTAAAGCCCTTGGCTGATTTCTAAAACATATTACATGACACAGCTCAGGCAGGTGCATCAGTTTTTAGCGGGTTTGTAATTCTCTGTGTTGTGCGTTATCTGTATATGTATTCCATTTTATATGTACCCCTGCTCTCTTGTAAGGTCTTCCTTGCTAGCAAAGGTAACCTCAAGCGACTGTTTTTTTACATTACACGCGCGCGCGCGCAGAGTGAGGATGCGCTGGTGAATGTAGGCTACTGACTTACATGTTCACGTTCTGGATTCTATACAGCTTTATTTAAATAACAAAACAATACCTAATATATCTACAAAATCTGAAATTGTCTTTGATGTACAGAATTGATTGTGTTTAGCAAATTTAATATCTACTACAATATTCCTATCGTATTGTGTTTGATAATGCACATTAGTCTGGCTTTAGTAGCTGACGAGTTCTTGATCATAATTCATTCATTTGAAATAACTTTTCACTGTCTTACATATATGTCTGCATTTGTTCAGTAAGCTAGTCCTGAACAGTGAAAGCACACGAAATGACCGTAACTAAGGAACATTCTGCATATTTCTTCCTTTCCCTTTTTCCACCTTGTAGTATTGCTGTATGCGCATGCGCGGGCCTCAGCAGCGGAAGTGACATTCCTCCGTAGAGGTCGGCGGAAAGAAGACGGCCGGCAGCACTTTCATTCTGACTTTTCCTCGCACTTTTTGATGTTTTTACCCAACACGGAAGAAACCCATCGTTCACTGAATAAGATGGAAAGCTCTTCATGATCCAGTCAACTTCAGCCCCGATTTAATCGCTGGATGCAAATAATACACCGAAATGTCTGCGGAGGCCAGTACGCAGGTGGGTTCATGGAGCACATTTAACCATGTCTTAAGCCCACCCACCCGCACCAGCGGGGACTCTGATTGGCTGTTGTCGCATCGTTCTTTGATTCCTAGGGTCACCATTGGTTAAGATTTCAGAGGGTGGTCACGCTGCGCATACAGTGCATAAACGTGGAAGTCTGTGCCAGCTAGCAAATTATAAAAAACTTATAGCGTAAATAGCATAAACGGACGGGGAAATAACACTTGATACATTCTTTTAATGATCTAGCTAATACAGTGTTAAAGCTCGCTGACGCTACGTTAGATCGTTAGCGCACTAGGAATCTGTCACTTTGAGTTTATTTAGAAACATTGTAGAGAGAGAGAGAGCTTGCTACTTGAGTTTGAGCTTGAGTTTTAAAAGAACTTCCAATGTTATGGTATTGATCCAAAGCTGCATTTTTAATGGTTTAATATTTGAGCTAGTCGCCAGCCAGCCAGTTGAGCACAGGTTGGCTGCATGCTCGGCTTCGAGGAGCTTGTAGCCGGTGAGGTAATAAGCGAAGCGCTGGAATTCTTAACAGTTTTGCAAACCATAAAAGCGAGGTGGTCCATTCGCTGGCGGTCTTGTTAACGTTAGTCTAATTGCCCAAATGAACGGTGAATGAGAGTTGTTTTACAGTGTAGCGTCCTTTAAAGGACACACTAGGGTACAGGTCTGTATAACCCGCACAGACAGGACGCATCGGGACTGATGTCATTTGAGTTTAAGGCGATCTATTTCTGCAGAATCACTCGACGAAAATAAACGCTGTTTGTGTACTGAAGTGCTGAAAAAAGCGACGGAGCTAAGTCTGATTTGAAGACTGATGTAGTGCTGTGTGTACTGTTGGCTTTAAAATCAAAGCTAATAAACGCTGAAAGTGTTTATTGGACGGCGTCGCTGGTAGAGTTGGGGTCTGTGTCTCCATGTTGAGGTCATTCTCTGGTTCTGTGGGGAAGTGAAAACTTCAGTAAGTTATTAAGGAAAAAAGCTGTGCGTAAGTCGTTCCCAGCATGTAGAGGGCAGGCCTGCTAGTAGCCCATGTATGAGGCCGGTACCCTGCTCATCCTGTTTGGCAGCTGTCCTGCATTGCTATGAGGAACTGCCACATGGCTCCTGTTAGCCTGCTTGTAATTTCACTTTAAGGAATTACTTTCTTTGTAATATTTCCATTAGTGCCTAAATGCAGCTCATTCTATTACTCAGGGAGTATCCTATAATCCCAACCCCGCCCCCCCACCCCCACCCCTCCGACGCGCACACACGCTGCCTCTCCCTAACGGCCGACCGCAGTGAATGGGCGCTCCTCGCTTATCAGTGGGGGCCAGCAGGCTGGGGGTGTCGCTCTGACAGACTCAGAACCACTCTGCTGTGTCTCAGGACAGCTCTGCCAGTCTCCACACTGACCGCACACACGCACAGAGTTGCATTTCACTCAGCAGAGCACACAAGATCCCCGCTCAGCAAGCATGGAGGAAGGACCCTATAAGTACATACGGGTAAGACAGACTGTCTCTCTGTGGAAGTCTGCTCGTGTGCTTCATCTTACTGTCGAATGGCACTGTAAAGCAGCGTGAGTCACGGGATGGCCAAAACGCTGCAGCTCTTTCTAACTATCCTGGTTTCTGTTTCAGGACGGTAACGGCAGGGTCAGCAGGGTGATTCGGATCGGAACCAGGAAGAGCCAGGTACTGTGATGGGTTTGGGTTTGCGACTGTCAGCCGGCTGGTTGAGCATTCAAACAGTCAGTCAGTCACTGCATAGTGTTGGTCATTGAATAAAAGTGGGTGGAAACCAGAGTAAACTAAACTAAAGAATCTCAGGTGAGGATGCTGTGGCTGTCGGTTCAGGCTAAACCCTCAGCAAAATCGGTGCAGGTGAGAGAAAGAGGCTGCTGGGTCAGTGCAAGGCAGAAGTCTACGCTTCTTAATGAATTACTGAAATGCGATGAACCTGTCCTGTATGCACATTTCAGTTTGATGTTTTAATTAGGAGTGTAATCGGCTAAATGGGAGAGATTTTTCCTTTCTTATTTTCACAAAATATCCCACTATTCATTTATAGTGTCTTTATATTCACGCTTTTGGTTTATTTTGTTCTTATGCAGGTTAGAATGTATCTTAAAGGTATTACTAGTTATATATATTGAAAACACAGAGAATGTTGTCTAATACTTAATAATTCATTTGCTTGTTAATGCTTTATGTTTTACTGAAATTCCATCTGTTAGCCTGTGTATTTTTGAGGAGTTGAACTGTAGTAGGTAAAATACAGTTGGATTTCCAATAAGACAGGGAGTGCCTGCTCTTCAATGATCAGATAAGAAAATTTCTTGCTCTGTCTCTCGGGAGATATGAGAGTCTGTGATAATTGGACACACATATTCCATGTGCAGCTCAAACGGTTGATTCACAGGCCTCTAGCTGTAGTAGTGCACCATCTTACACTGCATGCAGGATCTACCCCTGTGCCCTGCAGCGTCTGCACCCTCAGGCAGGCCGCTCAACCCAGCATGGGCTCAGTCCAGCTGTATGAATGAATAATGTAAGAACTGTAACCTGTGTAAGTCGCTGTGGATAAGAGCATCTGCTAAGCGACTAAATGTAAATGTAAATCTGTAGCTTTGTGGCTGTCTCCAGCACAGCCAAACACACCAGAGTTCTGTGGCATTTTCTTTCAGTTCTCCAGTACTTTTATATATCATTCAAACCAACAGTCTGGACAAACTCACAAGTATAATCATTGCAAGTTCCATATTTTTAACAAATTAAAAGCTACTCTGTATTTTTTAACAGTTATGTATTTTAAGAAATCTTGTTTCACTGGTGTGTGAATGCCTCTCTCTTCAGCTGGCGCGTATTCAGACGGACAGCGTGGCAGAGAAGCTGAGAGAGCTGTACCCCGATGTGCACCTGGAGATAGGTGAGAGCGGCCAGGCCCCGAGCAGCCAGCGCTGGAGGAGGCTGGCAGTGAAGGACTCTGTCTCTGCCTGATTCACACACATGCTGCGCTGGAATTCCACCAAGCGCCTCGCTGTCTCTCACAACCTAATACAAGATGCAGTCTGTGCTGGAGAATAATGGCAGCTCAGCCATGCCTGTGTCTTTGTGTGTGTGTGTGAGAGAGAGATTGGCTGGTTTCTGTATGAGAGTGTGTGTGAGAGAGAGAGTCTATGTGTGTGTGTGTGTGTGTCTGTGTGTGAGAGAGAGAAAGAGTGGGTGGTTTCTCTGTGTGTGTGTGTGTGTGTGTGTGTGTGTGTGTGTGTGTGTGTTTGAGAGAGAGAGATTGGCTGGTTTCTGTGTGTTGTGTGTGTCCTTAGTTTACTTGCAGTGTGAAAAAGTAAAGAAATTCACTGTGGGAGAATACACTTATCACAGGGGCAGTACTGTTGTGCTGCTTCTTCAGGCTGTCTCACTGCTTCAGGCCTGAAGGAAAGCTGCTGTTAGGCTTAACATGCTTAGTCTGAGATGAAGGACATCCACTTAACATCCAATCACAAATCTAAATATTTCCAACCCTTTCTGTTCCAGTTGGCATGTCAACGACTGGAGACAAAATCCTGGACACAGCGCTGTCAAAGGTGTGTTTCCCTCAGTGTCCGTCTGTCACAGCCAGCGGGACGGCGAGGCAGCAGCTAATGACCTGCACTTACACTAGCGGTACAGAATGATGTGCCATTATGTTCAGATCACTGCAGAAACAGAGTTCGCTGTCTGTGTGAAAAGCCACTGGCTCTGTGAAGCCTGTCAATGTCATTGGTTGCTGCGTAGAATTGGCATGACAGAGTAACCTCTGACGCCAGACGCACTGATAAGAAATGTCTCCACCTGTGACCTGCTTTTTCAGATTGGAGAAAAGAGCCTCTTCACCAAGGAACTGGAGAATGCTCTGGAGAGGAACGAGTAAGTCCCCCAAGGTCATTCTGAAGGCTGGCGCCGTGATAGGCTGGCTGCTGTAGCACAAATAGAATCAAGATAATAGCACCCTCTAGTGTAGAAATGTTTTAGCAGGACTTATAGCAGGGGTTTGCAAGCCCAGGACCCACTTACAGTGTGTGACAGTATATATTTGAATATATAGTTAGATCTAGAATTAAGAATATTTCTTAATTGAAAAGATGAGGACTGAGGCATCTCTAATAACCCCAGCATTCAGAATGACTTACAGAGTTTATGTTACCTTACAGTGCGTCTGCACACGGATGGCTTATGTTACCTTACAGTGCGTCTGCACACGGATGGCTTATGTTACCTTACAGTGCGTCTGCACACGGATGGCTTATGTTACCTTACAGTGCGTCTGCACACGGATAGCTTATGTTACCTTACAGTGCGTCTGCACACGGATGGCTTATGTTACCTTACAGTGCATCTGCACACGGATGGGCAGCAGTGCTCAGTGTGTTTTGCGTTTACTCCACACTGAGCAGGTCACAGTGTTTCAGTGCGGCTGACCTGGCTGCTTGTTGTGTGCCCCCTTCAGGGTGGACCTGGTAGTGCACTCTCTGAAGGACCTGCCCACTACTCTGCCTCCTGGCTTCACCATTGGAGCAGTGCTGAAGTGAGTATGAGGACCCCAGGGGAACCCAGCTGTGTGATTTCTGTCTCTTAAACAGTTACTTTGCTGGGCAGTTTTAGAACTGAATATTACTATTATTACTGTTTATATTATTAATATTACTTGCATGTCAGACACCGTACCACTCGTATCCAGTGTGCCTTACATGATGTGAATTCTACATGCCATCTAATAAATCAGCTGGATACTTACTGCAGTGGTTCAGGGTTAGCACTGGCTATGGGCCAAGCACTTGGCAAAAGGAGCACTTAGAAGTTTGATAAAATCCTTGTCAATAACGCAGAAAGGCCATGGTGCTATTAGCTGACGTCCTGTCACTCACTCATCAACAGCCAATAAACCGAAGGAAGTCTCCTGGCGGGAAATGCTCTCACCATGTTATGAATCTGTGGTCAAAACCAGGAGTTCCTACCTTTATTTAAAGCTGAAATACAGTTTTACTAATTCAAATTTAAGAGTAACTGTGGGACATAGTAATGATTGAGAAATGTTCTGTGTTATTTAGTTCAGTTTATACCCAAGCTCCTATCAGTCACTCATAAGGTGCTACACATCAGGATGAAGACTGAGCACTATTAGGTGATTCTTCTGGAAGAATCCAAGTCGGTGAGCTACCAACCTCACGCAAAACTAACCCCCTTTTTCAGGCGTGAAAACCCACACGATGCAGTTGTTCTGCACCCGAAGCATGCTGGGAAAACTCTGGACACTCTACCAGACAAGAGGTGAGAGAAGATCAGGAATATGGCTGAAGGTGTAAACCCAATAAAGAGAGGTCAGGGGTCAAAGGTTAAACTACCCATCCCTGAACCACAGCCACTTACTGGAAGATTGATGAATTTATACATGCAATGTACAGTATTTTTAGAAAAGAGGAAAGGGACCGTGTTTATCAAAGCCGATCTCAGAGTCACGTCCCCCTCCGCTGGGTGAATCTGTCTGCGCAGCTGGCTGTGCAGTGCTGATGCTGGTGTTCTGTTTGCAGTGTGGTTGGCACCAGCTCACTCCGTCGTGCAGCGCAGTTAAAGAAGCGCTTTCCTCACCTGGAGTTCAGAGACATCGTATCCTTCCCAGCTCAGGAGTCACTGTGGCCTGCTGACCGTCTCACCACTCATTAACCCGCTTCCACTGCTAATCTCTTTCTCTCGGATAAGGACACAATAATCCAGTTAGTGAACCACATCATATCATAGCATAGTCCTTTCAGGTGCAATATCTTTTCATATCTCACATGCCGCACAGGGTTATATCATAAAGGAATCTCTTTAACATCACCCGGAAACCCAGCTGGTGCATTCTGGGCTGCCTGGTTAAGCTGTTGCTTTTTAAGGCAATGAGGTCCATACAATCTTGCTTTGGTTCTAATAAGTCATTTATTAATAATAGTCATAACAAAATGTTATGTTTAAGGCAAGTCTGATAGTTTTGAAATTCATTTTTAATGGGATCTTAGAAATATCTTATTGCTCTCTGATGTGAGAGAGCTGAAATGTGTATGTATGTGTGTGTGTGTGTGCGGGCGGGTGTGTGTGTGGGTGTGCGGGTATGTGTGTACGGGTGTGTGTGTGTGTGTGTGTGTGTAGGGGTGTGTGGCTGTGAGGCCACTCTGTTCTGGGGTACCCCTCCCCCCAGTCTGGCGGGGTGTGGCTATGGGAGGGGTCCAGGCTTGCTGTGTTTTCCTGAGCGTCTCTCAGCGGGGGAACCTCAACACTCGGCTGAAGAAGCTGGACGAGAAGGACGATTTTGCCGCCATCATCCTTGCCACTGCAGGCCTGCGTCGTATGGGCTGGGAGAGCAGAGTCAGCCAGGTACTGCTCACCAGGGCGCCCTGACACGCTCACCACCGGCACCCTGACACGCTCACCTGAGAGACCTGAGAGAACAGGGTCCTCTCCACACTCACCTGAGAGACCAAGGTCTCATCCACTCATTTAGCAGTGTTGTCTGCCTTTCAGTTACTGCTTTATTATAATGATTCTTTTGAATTTCATGTGATTGATACTGTAGGTAGATACCATAGGTCCTTCCTTCCTGCTGCTGTCAGACTTTACAATCAGACTTGACAATCAACACTGCTCCCAGTGGACCACACACATCAAAACTGAAAATTCACTCATGCAATATTACCGTTTAATGTCTGTAATTCACTCATGTGCAATATTACTGTTTAATGTTTATAACTCACTCATATGCAATATTACCGTTTAATGTCTGTAATTCACTCATATGTAATATTACTGTTTAATGTCTTTTAAACTGTGTACTGTCTGTTTTTATTTATTTACTATTTACTATTTACTACTATTTATCTTGTTTGATTACTTTTTTTATTAGTTCTTTTTTCTACTGTTGCGCTATCCCCTATGCTGCTGTAGCACTGCAGATTTCCCCGCTGTGTGTGTGCATGTCTGTTTCTTTGTCTGTCTATGTGTCAGTGTGTTTGTGTCTGCACCTGTTCTGTTAGTTCTGTTAGTGTTAGCACTCTGTAACCGGCTGTGTGTGCCATCGTTCCGCAGATCCTGGGCCCAGATGACTGTATGTACGCTGTGGGGCAGGTGAGCTCCCATTGCAGCTGTTTACTCCTCACTTGGAATTGATGTTTATCATGTTGCCTCTCTGGGTGTTTCCTGACTGAGATGCTGGGATGTGGTTTGGCCTGCATTGCCCGCATGTTGCCGGGAGAGTTGCCTGTGTGTTAATTGTTTGTTGGGTCTTCCTGTGCTGTAGGGGGCGCTAGCCGTGGAGGTGCGTGCTCGAGACCATGACATCCTGGAGATGGTGTCAGTCCTGCACGACCCTGACACTGTGCTGCGCTGTATCGCAGAGAGAGCCTTCATGCGGCACCTGGTAAGTTTCCCCACCTTTCCCACAAACGCATCATCACTCAGCCGAGCCGAGCTGCAGTGCCTCAGTGTGACTGAACCCGAGAGAGGATGGACCCCCATGTGGCTGTTTGCCTGCAGTGGCAGACTCTTCACACCTGCAGCGGCAGATTCTGTGTAGATGTCTCACTGAAAATGTTGTTTAGTTTTGGCTCTCAGTTTTTAACATTCTTCTGGAGTGTTTCAGACAGAAATCACATTTATTTTCTGTCTCTTGTTGTCTTTTACCCTGTCTCTATTTCACACTCTCTCTCTCTCTCCCTCCCTCTTTCTCTGTCTCTCTCTCTCTCTCTCTCTCCCTCTTTCTCTGTCTCTCTTTCTCTCTCTCTCTCTCTCTCCCTCCCTTTCTCTCTCTCTCTCTCAGGAAGGAGGCTGTAGTGTGCCTGTTGCTGTGCACACAGAAGTGCGAGACTCCCAGGTAACACCCTGTGCTGCTCCTAAAGCCCCTTCATAATCCTTTATTGCTCTGTGATTTAAAGCATTTGTATTAATTAGATCAATAGTTATTGTTCTAGGCATTGCAATATTTATCTTGTTTGTATCATTTGTGTTTCACTATTGTCCTTTCAGCTCTACCTGACTGGAGCAGTGTACAGTTTGGATGGATCAGAGAGCCTGAAGGAGACCATGCAGACAAGCATAGAGCAAGACAATCAGGTCCTCTCACTCCCTCCCTCTCCCTCCTTTTTCTCTCTCTCTCACTCCCTCTCTCTGCCTCCCTTCTCTCTCCCTGAACAGATAGAGTAAAAACTCACTCAGTAAAATCTTTTATGGTTGAGACGTGTTGATGTGGTTCGTGTGACGTGTGTAACACTGCATTCAGTACGGCTGCCTGTCGGTGGCTTTGATCAGAAACTTCCCCACTGCAGTGCAGAGAGCGTGGGACTGACTTCCTGTCCCCCCGGCGGCAGGTGGAAGAGGAAGTGGACGAGAAAGTGCAGCGTGTGGGGGTGACGGCCACCAACGTGTCGCGGGTGGCCCAGGACGCCGCTGAGAAGCTGGGCATCGACCTGGCCAAGCTGCTGCTCAGCAAAGGAGCCAGAGAGATCCTGACCGTGGCCCGGCAGCTCAACGATGCTCGCTAAGCATTCCTCTGCGCCGCCTCTGCAGCTCGCAGGAGGTCTCCCCCAGCCCAGAGGAGCGGGGCTGACGACTGACTGACATCCTCCAGCAGGGGACCTGACTCCTCCACACACTGACACTAACCTGACCTTCACTAACTGACCTCTCTCTCTCACTGACCTCCGTGTGTCTGTGGGATCACTGTGCCTATAAACTGCAGTCATTCTGTCTCCCCTTAAGCCTCAGTCTGTCAGGAAGCGCCCCGTAAACCGACCCAGGAAAGCCAAACACGGTCACCTCCCCAGACGCACGCTTGCAGGTGTGACAGACACCACGCAGAAGCCACCCTGGAGCGCGCCTGATCCCCAGAATTTCTGCTCCCTTTAAAGCACCAGCCCCCTCAGACCAAGCTAAAACCCTGCCCCAGCACCGGGACCGCCTGCTTTAAGGAAACTAACAGAGAAACTAGCAGGGTATCTGCACTGGCAAGAGTTTAGGAATGTTTAGGAGTTTAGGAGTTTAGGAATGTTTAGGAATCTACAGGCTGACGAGTTGTAAGCATTGCTGTTTGTACACTTTCCCTGTGTTGCTGTCACCAGTGTGTCCAGCATCGATGAGCCTTTGATTATGGTCCCTCTGCTTGACCTGCATCTCCTGTGTGCAGAAACACCCCCTCCAGGGGCTTATTTTCACCTGCTTGTAGCTTCTTCCCGAGTGCTAAACATTAATGCCCAACCGTCGTTCTATTAAAATGTAAAACAATATTGGCAAGAGGAGAGGTCCGTTCATTTCCCACAGAACAGCCCTGCGCACCGAGAACCTGTTTCCCGAAGCAGTAATACAGCTGTTCTTTCTCCCTCTGTTTCCCAAAGCGATAATACAGCTGTTCTTTCTCCCTCTGTTTCCCGAAGCAGTAATACGACTCTTCTTGGGGGAAAAAGCCCTGCTGTGCTCACACATTACTGACATCCCATCCTTGATATCCCTATTGAAATCACTGACAGGAATAACGATTGTGTGGGAAAAAGACTCGCAGCACAAGGAGAGCATGACCTCACATGACCTGCTGAGGACCGCTGGAAACTGAAGTCTTTACTTGATTTACTTACTTTTACACAGCTTGTGTTTCTGGTTCATTCAGAGTCACTGAGAGTGAGGCTTTGCTGCGGTGGCTCAGGGGTGTGTGCGAGAGCTCATCTTTCAGTAGAAAGTGTGGCTGTAATTTATGTGTAAGATGAAGACTGAGAATAGTGAAAGTGTAACTAAAGGTAATGCACTACAAATACCAGTTTTGTGTCATTTTTACAAACTGACTCCCACCCCAGTAAAATCAATGCACCACAATGGGTTTAGAGTGTAAATTATTAGATCCACCAGGGAAATTTCACAAAATGGTTATGCAAAGCCACAAGACGTAAGCTGTGATTGGCTGGGAAGTACGCTGTCTGCCCGGCAGTGACGTTTGACTTCCATGGGCTTTAAAGCAGAGGAAAGCAGCTTTAAGAACTATACATACATGCGACGCTCGGGGGGTGGAAGCAGACCACACCTGGCTGGGATGGGGAATCGGCTCCCTGGAGACAGAGCTGCCGGGAAGAACACAAAGGCCGCAGACTCCAGGCCAGTTCATACGAGGCCATATGTTCAAAAGGTTTGAGAAAAAGCTTTTCAATGTACTGAGACTGCAGCATATTATTATAATCTGGAGAACAACATTCACATCTGCTTCATGCCTTAAATGTGAAAATGTGATTTTTGTGCATTTAGCTTGTCTGCCTTAACTGTTGGTATGAAACTACTTTGAGTTGTGCTTTATCCATGTCGAGGTCAGTGTGTGTCATGGAAATGAATAAAGAGATTTTTCTTCCAAAGTTGGGCTGATTTGTGCGTGCTCGCTCACTTTTTGGCCGCTCTGTGAGTAGCGGGATGTTTTGTCATCCCCGCCGTGCGTGCTGCATTTTGACGGTTAACAGATGCGCAAAAGCCTCGTTTCTGACAGGTGCATCGCTGTTTGTGCTCCTCACAGGATACACCTGCAGACTGAAACCCGCTCGCCGTTATAAGGCTAAATTCCTGTAAACTCAAAGGTTAAACCTCAAAATTAGTGCTGCTACATTCTGAACTGGATATGTTCATATCCAGGTCATTCAACTCATGCAAAGTAATTTCTAATACAATCAATTTCGTTTGAACAAGTGGTCTTGGCATATTTTTTTAACGAATTTCAATTCATCAAAATGTTTTAAAACTACAAAAGCATGTAATCATGTTTCCTGTTATGAAACTGCAGTGCATCCAAATTCCTGACTGTTGCACAAATGTACCCTTTAAAAACACGCTATTAAGTTGCCTATACATTGTCATATTAAATTGATTTATGTTGTATGTTAAAACACCAAATTGTTAGAGTATGTAGCTTGCCCAAGTAAGCCAAAAACTGATGGAAGTTTAACCACTATGCCCTGATCAGTGACGGTGAGAGTTCAGTGGTGTGTCTGACGGATTGTATGCAGCCTGTTGAGCTCAGCGGCGTGTGCAGGATGCAGTCCGTATGCAGGGGGTTTTCGCGCGATGACTTTCAAATCACATTAATGGCCAATCGCGCTGTGTTTCAGTCCCAGCTCTCGCACCGTGGGAAAGGCGAGCATCTACAGCAGGCAGCCTTGGGGTTATGAAGTAACACTGCCAACAATGCCGCACCATGCTTAAAACCTATTAACACAGAACAAAGCCATGAAGGGGTAGTAAAAAGCGGCACCTTTATTGTTCACAAGCGATGGCGGGAGAGACCGCGCTTCCGGTCAGTGCAAGTTTACATCATGCAGTTTCACATGAAACCTACTGCAATACAGCGTTAGCAGCGCTACTCGGATTCATTACACAAGCAGCTTTCCAGGTAAAGGTTAGAATCGCCCTTTCAGTCAGTTTGGGCGGCCCTTAAAAGGGCCTTTGGGTTTTACAGAGGAGGAATGGCGTTTAATACTCTTGGGACTGCGAAGACTTCTTTCCCGCCTTTCCAGTGCCCGGAGCGGCCTGGCCGGTCTTCTTCGGCAGCAGTACGGCCTGGATGTTGGGCAGCACGCCGCCCTGGGCGATGGTCACGCCACCCAGAAGTTTGTTGAGCTCTTCGTCGTTGCGAACAGCCAGCTGCAGATGGCGGGGGATGATGCGGGTCTTCTTGTTGTCCCGGGCTGCGTTGCCCGCCAGCTCCAGGATCTCAGCGGTCAGATACTCAAGCACAGCGGCCAGGTACACAGGAGCCCCAGCACCTACACGCTCCGCATAGTTACCCTTCCGCAACAGCCTATGAACACGGCCGACAGGAAACTGCAGGCCAGCCCGGGAGCTGCGAGTCTTGGCCTTAGCCCGCGCTTTACCGCCAGTCTTTCCTCTGCCAGACATGATGAAGATACACAGAAAGTAGCTTACCGAGATTCAGAATCACAATCGCCGTCTGAAGACGCACTAACTGTGAAAGAAAGTGCGCATTTTATACTCATCTCCTGCCACAGCAATGACACGCCTTTCATCCCGCCCCTCATTTCTATTCGGCGTGAGGCTGATTACGTCAAATATGGTTGGTTTCGAGAGACGGGGACGGTCGACATGCTGATGACCATTGGTTACTTATTTTGTGCATAATAAGTGAAATATTCACACCAATCAGAGTTGTCTGTACTGAGCCCGATCGTTCATTGGATATAGCCAGCCAGGAATCTTTGATTTTATTGGACTAAAGCTGCCTGGTTTTACCCTTCATCTTTTGTGGGTAATTTGAGTCTCAGCAGAAAAGTTTGTAAATTTGCACGTCCGTGGAACGTGCGGTTTGTAACAGTAGCAACCATTTCCCCTGAAAAGGCGCTGCTGAGTTTGCTGGCTAGTAAGTAACAAATTTGTACATATACCTGAAGCCATCAGCCGTTTTATAATAACATTCTTGTGATTATTTAGGCAAGTCAATGAGGTATGACGTGTGCCTAATTTATCGTTATTCAAAAACATACACTGTGTTGTTTAACAAACTAAATATATTTAACCATAATACTTAATCCACCTACTCTTTGACTAAGCATTGGCTTTTGACGCTTGTGCCTAATATTGATACAACGCATTGCATGAATGTGTTTTCAGTTTTACACTTTCCCTGATAATCAAAAACTATAAAGCTGAGAGCTCTACGGTAGTGAAGCTGTGCGTATTCTCCTGAAGCGGGAACTTCACGCCATCAGCACCCCATTACTGAAACCCCAGCCCCGCGCCATCAGCGGCCCGTCCTGCCATCCCCCACCTCCGATCCCCGCTGGCACGGCGTTTGTAAAGGGAGAATTCGGTGTGATTGTGAATATCTGCTCACCTTGATGTCGCTGAAGTCAGCGGTTTACTGAAACTCGAATAAATAATATAAAACAGCAACGGCTAAAATGTACATATCGGGCTAAACGAGATGAAGAAAAACGCAGAGACCCAGGAGCGCCACAGCGGACGCGAATAAAGCGACACAACGAACGTTAAAAAACTGAAAAAATCTCATTAAACGTGGCACTGGGTTATAGCAGAGTCCGGATGATTTCAAACAATCTATCCCCATTAGAATGACACAAGTCATGATAACATGTAGGAGGCGTGTAATTTTATCATATGTGGTTTAAAAGCACAGATGGAGGTCACTGGGGCACGATGAGACATCCGGCAGCACACACTCCAGAACCAAGATTAATACAGATTAAAAAATGAACATAATATTTCAAGAATTTCCATAGAGTTTCAGCAGTAGTAAAACTGTCCCCCTTCCCAGTTAAGTAAACAAATTGCAAACTTAATTCGCCACATTGACACTTGAAGTCCAACAAAGTTTAAGACTGGTTTTGATGAATGCTTGCACTTTTTACTTTGAATCATTGAAAACAAGCTGTTGTTTCTGAAATGTGTACAGGAGCATAGACACATTTTAAAATAAGAATAAGAAAATTACTGTATAGCAGGTACCAAAAATAGTACAATTGTTTTTAACCTGG
>NC_050591.1:38580718-38583218 GCF_013368585.1 Megalops cyprinoides
TGTCAATATCCAGCCTGTGCGATTGCTGTATTCAGGAGATCTGTGATCTGAGGGGGATTTCCCCACTGCTGCTCACCCTGCCTGCTGGCCGGGGTGGGTGATGGCTGAGGGGAGGGCGTGGAGCTGACTGGACTGCAGTCAGGCGTGGGGGTGCGGTCCATCTCCACCCCTCCAGCAGGCTCCAGGCATACCTGTGGCACAGGGACACCCTGACACCTGTAGGGGTCACCTGGATCCAGGAACAGCAGCTACACAAGGAGGGGGTGTTAGTTCCGAAAATGTCATACATTTGCCCAGTGTATATGAATGTATAATCTATATCTGGAGTGTATATGAGTGTATAATCAATGTCTGCAGTGTGTGTGATGGTGTAGCCTCTGCCCTGCAGGGCATCTTCAGTCGCTCACCTCGAGGGTGACAGTGGCAGCTGATGGCAGGCCTGGCCCAGCACTGATTGGCAGAACTTGTCGTCCAATGGGAGTTCTGTGAGGGACGTCCAAGACCACAGAGGCTCTGCCAGGTAGGAACTCTAGCAGCCAAAAAAAGGCAACTTAATGAGGATACAGTATATACAACGATAAACACCAAGTTTTCTTAGTGACATTTGACTCATTGTGGGAAGAATTCTGAATGACAGAGGAAGAGCTCAGATTATTGTGCATTACAGCTACTTTCTTCCTCCAAACAGCTTCTGCTCTCCTGACTGAAAGCCTTACTTTCCTCCTTCATGTTCCTCTCCACCAGTCGGACTCTCAGCTCCTTGGTGTCTTTGTCCAGATCCCTGCAAAACCATTTAGTGAGATGGACCCACAGAGCTGCTAATCACCAGTATGGTGCCAACAGCCCAGAGCCTCACTACAGCATAGCAGCACAGGCATACCACTAATACAGAGAGCAGCAGTGTGGTGTAGCAGTAAGGAGCAGCAGTGCGGTGTAACGGTAAGGAGCAGCAGTGCGGTGTAGCGGTAAGGAGCAGCAGTGTGGTGTAGGGGTAAGGAGCAGGGCAGCAGTGTGGTGTAGCGGTAAGGAGCAGCAGTGCGGTGTAACGGTAAGGAGCAGCAGTGCGGTGTAACGGTAAGGAGCAGCAGTGCGGTGTAACGGTAAGGAGCAGCAGTGCGGTGTAGCGGTAAGGAGCAGCAGTGTGGTGTAGCGGTAAGGAGCAGCAGTGCGGTGTAGCGGTAAGGAGCAGCAGTGCGGTGTAGTGGTAAGGAGCAGGGCAGCAGTGTGGTGTAGCGGTAAGGAGCAGCAGTGCGGTGTAGCGGTAAGGAGCAGCAGTGTGGTGTAGCGGTAAGGAGCAGCAGTGTGACTGTAATGTAATGCAAAGCACAGGCTGTCAGTGCGCATCACTGAAGCAGGAAGGTGTGAGCCAAGCCTTACAGGGTGAAGTCCTCGTCCCACTCCAGATCCACCCCTGCTCTTAAAGGGGAAGGCAGGAAGCCAGTCCTCTTCTCCTGGGTGGGGAGGTCCAAACCCAGGCTGCAGCACAGCTCCGTCCCTGCTGACTGCCCCCCTGTGGACACACACAGTCACTGCTCTCTGCCCAGTGACACTCTGCACTGTGCTCCTATGCATCACACTTCTACAATACGTCTGTGTGACACACACACTCATCACAACACAGAGGACATGACCATCTAAGGCCAGTGCTGGTAAAATGCTCTTATTAGCCACACACAGTGCAAACTCCATTGCTTGGTTCTGACAAGTGGCCAAACTGCCATCTGACCTCTGACCCAGTGACCCATGGCACAGCGCACTGAGCTTTGGACCTCAGATGATCCCACAAGCTTTCTCCTTTGGCCACCGTGTGTTGCAGACTTGGCTTGCGTTAGTCCAGTTTGTGTTCTGCGGGTGGTTGGTACACAGTGTGTGGAAGGTGGCCATAGCTGTGTTAGCCTCCTGAGGTGCAGGAGCTCTGATAGGAAACCAGCCTCAGAGAGATACAGAGGAATGCGCCCAGATCAGCCGGACTCACCCGCAGAGAGGCCCATCACCCTGAGCTGACGGACCAGCATCCTTTGCAGCGGTGTCCCCAGCGAAGGGGAGTCTGCCCCCCGATTCTGCCTCTCTGCAGGAGCCTGTGGTGGGAGGGAAGGTGAGTCAGCACACAGGTAAAGGTGTGGGAGTGCAGGGTTGGGGGGGCGGTCCGCACTCACCGATGGGGTCGGCACATAGGACTTCAGGTTCACAAACATGGCCGGCTGGGTGCTGACAATGGCGTCCTTCACCAGCTCCCCGACCATGTTCAGATCCACCTTCTCTCCGTCCCCCTGGAGGAAAACACACCACACTAACACCTGCGTTTACCTGTCTGCACAAAACACACCACACTAACATTTCATCAGTCTCTCTGGTACCACGTCATTCAAACATGGCAAGAGGACATTTAACTCCACTGAGATGCTACTGACTCCCACGCCTGTCCATATCCTAAACTCTCTCAAGCTCCAGCGGCACATCAGACAGCCTGAGTCCACTCACACTTTGCCTGAACCACAGG
>NC_050591.1:38588218-38610718 GCF_013368585.1 Megalops cyprinoides
CTCACCTTCCTGGCAATAAACGCTGATGTTCCATGTTAGCAAGGGGTGGGCTATTAATAACTCCCAGTAATTAGTTAATCAGGTAATACATATTCCCAATTCTTGAAAACATAAAAAGAAATGATTATATATAGCCTAGTCATTTGCAGAAATTAATTCACTAATCAAATTGCCTAAAATATGAATTCTTCATTTTTAATATCAATTTCCAAGCCTGCCCAGTTCATAAAAACATGCAAAAAAATATGTGCACACATGCCATGCATAGCCTAATTATTTAGCACCATATGTTACTTAACGAATTGAGAATTGCCTGTTTGTTTGCAGCTAGTGCTGTTATACAGAGGCTGCGTGAACACTGCTCACAGAGGCTGCGTGCACACTGCTCACAGAGACTGCTCACAGAGACTGCGTGTACACTGCTCACAGACTGCTCACAGAGGCTGCGTGCACACTGCTCACAGAGGCTGCGTGTACACTGCTCACAGAGACTGCGTGTACACTGCTCACAGACTGCTCACAGAGACTGCGTGTACACTGCTCACAGACTGCTCACAGAGGCTGCGTGTAGACTGCTCACAGAGGCTGCGTGTACACTGCTCACAGAGACTGCTCACAGAGGCTGCGTGCACACTGCTCACAGAGGCTGCGTGTACACTGCTCACAGAGACTGCTCACAGAGGCTGCGTGTACACTGCTCACAGAGGCTGCATGTACACTGCTCACAGAGACTGCGTGTACACTGCTCACAGACTGCTCACAGAGGCTGCGTGTACACTGCTCACAGAGACTGCTCACAGAGGCTGCGTGTACACTGCTCACAGAGGCTGCGTGTACACTGCTCACAGAGACTGCATGAACACTGCTCACAGACTGCTCACAGAGGCTGCGTGGACACTGCTCACAGAGACTGCTCACAGAGGCTGCGTGTACACTGCTCACAGAGACTGCTCACAGAGGCTGCGTGTACACTGCTCACAGAGGCTGCGTGTACACTGCTCACAGAGACTGCTCACAGAGGCTGCGTGTACACTGCTCACAGAGGCTGCGTGCACACTGCTCACAGAGGCTGCGTGTACACTGCTCACAGAGACTGCTCACAGAGGCTGTGTGTACACTGCTCACAGAGACTGCTCACAGAGGCTGCGTGTACACTGCTCACAGAGGCTGCGTGCACACTGCTCACAGAGGCTGCATGTACACTGCTCACAGAGGCTGCATGTACACTGCTCACAGGCTTCACACGCGGCGGCTGAGAATAAAACAGCACTGAGCAATCTGGCAGCAAGTGCTAAAGGAAAAGCAGACCCTGAAGTTCAGCAATGTTACCTGTCGCCTTCGCAGGAAGCAAGTATCAGACGGCAACAGCAGCCATTTACACAGGCTCTCAGGCCGCAGTCTGGCGTAGTGGTAAGGAATAGGATTGGGACCCAAAAGGTTGCTGGTTTGATTCCCTGATGGGGCACTGCTGTTGTACCCTTGGGCAAGGTGCTTAACCCACAATTGCCACAGTAAATATCCAGCTGTGTAAATGGATAAAGTTGGAACCTCTATAAGTTATTCTTTTTTTTCTTTGTTATTCTAATATTTTTTTGAAAATACAAGCTCCCAGGTAACCAGTCGGGGAACGCGAGCCCAGGATGGTTTCATGCATGTGTGTTTCTGAATGGGGGGTGTGGCGCTGCTGCTTTCTGTTTTTATGCAGGATGGGAGTGTTCACACTGCCGGAACAGAAGATGGATCGATCCACCTCAGTGCGGATCAGAGTCCACCTGCTACTGCAAAAGCACAACGAGCAGCCGCACACACTCACAGTCTCCCTGAGGGAAAAGACGAGCAGCCGCACACGCTCACAGTCTCCCTGAGGGAAAAGTACCGGCAGAATCCAGGGTGCACGTGGCTGCAAAGGTTGTTAAATCACAAACCTGCCCTGGCTGGCTAGCCTGCAGGCTACTTTGCATTATAAGAGGATACCTATCTCATCCTGGCCCAGCTAGTTAGCTGATATTGGCCCAGCAAGCTCGCTATGCTGCACGCATTCAGTGACTTGCTTGTTATTGCTGTATATCAACTGTTCACAGCAAACATAAAATCATTAGTAAAATTATCAGGACTTGTATCAAGTGAAAAATAATTAGCATGAATAACATACTAGCACTGCTCACCATGACAAAGCAACAAACTAACTCATTGTACTGTATTACAATTGTCACTGATTGGCTTTGGACAGGTTATGACCATGCACAAAGCATTTTATTCTTCATATATTACGAGTAAAATACTACTAGCTTCACATGGTTGAAGTGTAGAGAAATGCATTGATGTAGCTCTCCCTCAGTGAACACTGCTCTCTCCCTCCCTGTGTAAGCACCTTTAGTACAGTTATATAAGGACTAGGCCTAGTCTCACTACTCAAACTCCCACACCTCCTCTTTGAAAATACTTCAACTCCCACACCTCCTCTTTTAAGTGCCTCTGTCTGAATGCCTGCACCCACCAGCTCTCTCACACACTGATGGTGTTTCCAATTCCAATGGAAAAGAATCATTTCTGGGGTTTAATGGAGACGCACCTGATGTTTGTGAGAGAAGAACAGAATTTTACTTCACAGCCAGCTGTTGGAACATCATGGTGAAACAGTGTTCAGAAGCTGGGTTCACTCTTACGCAGTGTGGAACATCATGGTGAAACAGTGTTCAGAAGCTGGGTTCACTCTTACACAGTGAGAGAGAACCCCGGATGTATGAGACAGGTGGGACTGAGGTTCTGACTTCCAATTCACCACCAAGTTAAATATGCACATCATTGCTGTCTGTGTGATCTGAGATCCATCTGCTTCTTCCACATAATACAATTCTTTCTAACTACATTTTCACAACACACACACACACACACACAAACAATGCATAAATAGCAATTATAATCTGCAGGTTGCACAGCTGAAATATAGGACAGAGATTTCCATGCTCATATACATTGTAAATCAGCCAGGATGCAAAATGTGGCTGAGGGCAAAGATGAGGAGCTTAAGGAAAGGACCAGTGATACACACTCCAGACTACACTGCTCGGGTCTGAACCCTCCTGCATGAATATGAGTCACTCTTCATGCAAGATTGTTGGAAACACTGATACTACTTTCTTTACCCACTTTGGAGAAACTGATTTAAACCTACCTTTTGTAAGGCAGATTCCCGCATGTGTGGAGCTTGTGTGCAGTAATGTGGTATTCGCTCACCCACAGAGTCAAAGTGCAGGTGGCCAGGGCTGGGGGACCATCCTTCCCTCTGGGCTATCTCATTAGGACACTGCTGTCAGGGTTGCCATGGTTTGGATGTAACATGTACCTGCTGTCCTGACTCCGATACGGAGTTCAACCTCCCGCTGCGTGAGACACTCTGGCGCGGTTCATTTAGCGTGCTGAGCAATTACAGCACCGCTCAGCTGCGTGCAAACGCTGCCTGTAAACTATGCGGAAAGGAGGCACAGTGTGGCTCCTCTCCAAACAGCGCCCTGAGAAGCGATGGGAAGCACTACAAACGGGATAGCACCCTTTGTGTTACTATCCTTTCAGTAGCTTATTTGGATGCTTCATGAAGCATCAAACGTCGTGTGTTTGTAACCGAAGCAACACCTCGCTATTATCAGTGCCTCGGGCATTATTTTCGTTACGCATACATTCCTCTTCACCAAATAAATGAAGCAGTTCCGCTGCGCATATACAGATAACCTCAGCTAAAAGTGATAATCTGCAGCAGACGTTCACCTGGTCAAACTTACCCCATGTCGGCATGCTTGCTCGTTCAGGGCTCGAACCCATGCTCGCTGACAGTTCTCCCTGAAGGATCTGAAAGAGATGAGAGTGGACAGTAACCCCTGCAGTCCCGCCCCGGGGCTCGCGGCTCTGCCACCCCGTCCGAACTGCAGCTTCAGCAGGGGGCTCCACGCGCCTCGCGCCAGGACCCGCGCCCACGGGCTTTTACCCGCATTCCGAAACCCGAAACTGTACTGCACGAGCCATCCGAGCACGGTCAGCAGAGAGAGCATGAACAGGATCACCAAAAGCGTCCATCCGACGCCCTCTAACATCGTCACGTCCATTTCATCGGAAGGTATCGCAGCGTCCGAGCCCGTTCCGCGACGACATGATTCACGCAAACAGTAAGTTTCAGCAAGAAGAGGAGGTTTCTGCTGCGCTCACAGGCGCTGGCTGCACACTGGCTTCAGCAGGGCAGCTGGCTGCTCAGTCTGCATCTCACTGCACTTCCTCGCAGCTCCAGCGCACCTGCATTCTCCGCGAACCCCTGTCAAAGTGCCAGACTCTGATCCCGTCGCTGCTTGCGTGGCCCCAGCGAATGTTTGTTAGCCAGCTAATCAGCTATGAAGCAACCTCCATATCTAGGTTGTAGCCCGCTCTGTTAGTCAATTCGAATCTCGAGGTCGGAGCAGAACATTGTTAAATAGAACTAATAGCGCTAGCGATTGGTACATTTATTCATATGGTCATGTCTAGTAGATGCATAATGCTCCTTAGAAATAATTACGATCAAAAGAGTCAGTAGGTTAGCTGGACACTTATTATACTAACGCGCTTTTAATGCAGACTCCATTCCGCGTGCTGTGAGAGGTGCGGGGCTATGTGCACAGCCATCCCCGAAATGTCTCCGTCTCCTTGCTGAGAGATGACGCTCGCGCGGTTACTCAGGCGTGGAAGCTGATGACAGCATCGCTTCTTCCACGGCTGCACGGTGGGTCCAGCAGCGAGCACACTGCAGAAATGCCTGCTTGCTTGTCCTTTAATCACTTGACTGCTCTCCGCCAGCAGCCGTCCTGCGTCCGCGTCGGTGCGAGCACAGCGCCATGAGAGCGACGAGCGCGAGCAGGAGCGTCAGCCCGTACTACACATGCAGCGCGAGGACGACGCATCTTTAAAGGGCACGTGCAGGTTTATCCAATAAAATTCCATCGGAGGCAAATGCAAAGGGGGGCAGATTCCTGTCGACGCTTTTAACGGCGAAACGTGTCACATTTAACCTTTAAAACAATGTCATCGAAACACAGTCTTGTACATTGGCCTCATCAGATAGTTGCGCACAGTCTGAATCCCGAGCTACATTTTTGTTAACGTTTTAATGGTACTGCGTGGCCCATTCACCGGGTGTCTTTTAATCCACGTTCTTGGTGAAGCGGATTTAGCTACAGTTGCATTTTTAAGAGGATGGACTCTCTGGATCGCAATGGGGAAATTGCGTGCTAGTGCTATTAACCAGGCAACTCATATCGCACCAGGCAAGCAGGCATCGCCCATACACCCTTTAAGTCAATGAGAGAAGTACTTTGCTGCAAATACCCCAATGTATTTATAGTCCATGTGGGAAAATAAAATGAAAGAGCATAAAGATGACTCTCTTCTTACTGCTTGCTGTAGAAAAGGGCCACATGTTTCTGTCTTTGTCTGTGTCTTAGTCTTTGTTTACGCACCACACACACCCTCACAACACATGCAACCCACACACACCCCAAACAACACTTCAACACATTCCAAAATCCACATCTGAACCCGGAACCTGACTCCTGTGTCCTGACCGACACCCCACTGTGACAGCAATTTAGCCTGAGCGTAGTTACGGGTGAAACTGCCCCCTCAGTTTCACTTGCTTTTAAGTAATACTTTATTGTGAATCAGTTACAGTATAGAGTACGGTAAAAAATAATGTTTTTTACAAACTGATGTATGAAGTATTACCCAAAACAGATTTCTCTGCTAACAGGGTTGTATATGCTTCTTACTAGGCAAGCAGTCGCAAACCTTCACCAGATGACTTATTTGTATTCTCGATATTTTCATATTGTAATATTTGAATACAAGCGTCTGCCAAATGAATAAATGTAAATGTAATTTGAATAAGAACCTACATATATTCATTGTGCAAATCACAATTATAATGAAATATTTTAGAAGGATAAACATAAATACATCTGGATAAACACTGCATTTCTGGACTCATGACGTCGGCTGTGCTTGCCATGGGAAGAATCTGGTTTTGCTTGTAACACTTCAGAGCACCTTCCAGTAATGGAAATCCTCAGTTCCACTCTCTACCAGCAGAGGGTACTGTTGAGCCAGGTATATTTTACTAGAAAAGGTATGTTATTGTCGATATACATACAGAGGTATACACACACACACACACACAATGTATGTACACATTGTAATAATAACTGTTAAAACTGACTTTGGCATAAATAAAGTGGAAGGGATAAAGCTTATGAACAGTTTGCGGAGGCAAACACAGGATTTATAGAGGAGCTCGACTCTTACCCTCTCATTGCTTTGTCTGTTGATATGGGAGCAGCTCGGGGTGATAGTGAGAGTCAGAGCGTTTGTCCCAGGCTGCGGTGCCTGGCTGTGGAGAAGAGATTAATGATCCCCGGCTGATAGCAGCGGATTTACGGAGCAAAAGCCCTGAGTCTCATATGGAGCTCCCTGATTAGCAGCCAGCTCTGCCCAGCCTGCAGCCCTGCAGCCGCGGCACACACCGCTCTCAGCGTGACACAGAGGATACCTGTCTCTGCTGGCCTGCGCTCCACAGTGTGCCACAGCAGCGGCTCCAGGTTTGCCCTGCTGCTCAAAGCTATCTGTCAGGTCAAATCCATCTTTTTAAAATGAACATAATATAATTATATAGGCTGAAATGAGATAAATCCACTTCCTCTTTTTTTAACAAAGTTTAGTTTAGTTTAGTTTAGCATACACGATTAAACTGCAAACTGAAAAATGCCATATTTTAAAAAGCTGTACAAACTGACTGGAGACCAATCGTTCAGAGGAGCCACTGGAGAAACCTAGTCGCCTGCGGAGTGGAGTGTCCTTAGAGCACAGTGCCATTAGCGTGTGGTGCAAAGTGTCTTTCATGTATTGGTTACCTCAGGAGGACAAACAACATCTACCAGGAGCTGCTAATAAGGTACTGAAAAACATTTGAAAAGTAATGTCTGAGTGAGTGACACAGGGATTGAGATGAATAAATGTCAGCATTCTGAGTCAGGCACAGGGCCAGACTCCCCCTGACTCTCCTGCATGCCATTGGTTCTGCTCACACTGCAGGTGGTGTGATTGGACAATACTGTCTCTACAGAACCAGAGAGGCCAGTATACAGTGTGTCAGGAATAGGATTGTTCGGAAACATTATCTCCAGGAGCCAGTGGAGAGAGAGAGGGAGAGGGGGGAGAGAGAGAGAGAATGCCCCTCTGACTGCAGTCCCATCAGTGTCCTGTGGAAGGTCCTTTCTGTGGTGCTCGTTCACAGCAGCGACTAACTCTGGAGGAGCGCAGTCTCTCATGTTGCACTTCCCCAGCCGTCCAGCAGGGGGCGCAGGTTTGATGCGGGGTATTTGCAGTATGATGTTGGTGCTGAGAGTGTTATCTCATCTATTGATGTCCATCACACACTTGACACATTTAACATTTTATATTCCATTAAAAATATCAAAAGTGATGACAGGGAGGTAGGATTCACAAAGGGATATAAAGAAAAGTAAATGAGAGAGAAAGAGAGACATTCCAGAAATGCATGAATAAGTTCAGAACATACTTCAGTGGAATGATTATTCCATTGAAAAAATGAAAAGTCAAACAAAATGTGTAATATGTTGTGTACCAAGCATCCAAGTTCATCAGTTATTTGTTAGTAATTGGAAAACTCGAATTCAGTTTTGGAAATGACCACACATTTTAGCCACCTCACATGAGAGATTGCAGTGAGAGACAGAGGGAGTGGCATAGGTTAGGAGTCTCTCACATCATTAAACACGGAGAAGAAACGCAGCCGAAGTTATGTCTACAGTCTGAATTGGTGGCTGATCTGTGTCTTTAGCAACCAGTTGGAACAGCCCTCCTCCTCTAGCCTCAGTCTACATGACAAGAAGTTAAATTTCTGCTGTGAATTGAGGACCTGCTTCAGTTTAAGGCCAGTTACTGTCGGTGGTGAAGTTCTGCTCTTTCAGAAAGGAGGCAGCGGGTTGATTTTCATTCACACTGAACCGCTAATATTCCTTATTTGGTTTGGTAGATGTTAATTTTGCCTTGGGCTTGGAGGATTCACAGTTCTTAAAAGTGTATTTTCTACGTTTGTCCATAATAATACACATAATATAACCAACGTTTTCATCAATATTGCGGGATACGAGAAACGTTTCGCGCTCTGCTTCCTCGTCGCAGTGGGGAGATCCTGGGAAACATCAGCAGGATTCCAAAGAAGCGCACGCACTCGGAGGCTTAATGAAACGCATTCTGTCGGATTTCTGTCGTACTTCTCACGAATTCACCGGAGTAATAGCGCCGCCGGTGGCGCCTCGCCTGCACCCGTAAAGTTTGCTGAAATTCCCCGCAAGCGCGTCACTCGCAATCCGAGTCATTCGCGCTTCTCTCGGCTTTGCTCGCTATGCAAATCCAGCTTCATTTGCATGAATAATAAAAGACAGCCGGAGCGGACTGACTCATGCAGGACATATGAGCAGTGGGAAGGACGACCGCACTGCTTCTCTCCGGCGTTTCATGCCTGTTTAACGCTAATAGCTCAGCCTTACGGAGCACACAGACGCAGAGTTCACAGTAAGGCGAAACAATGGTGACGGTAGATTCTCCACAAACCTGTACAGGTAAGACGATAACTAACGTAAAGCATGTAAATTTACTGCGTGATTTGAATCTGTACTGTGTAAATAATGACGGTCAGAAATGGGGAAATATTTGAGGAATTTTTCATCATTTGTAAATAATACACTGGGAAACATTTAAGTCCGAAACTTTTAAACGTTTTTTTCTTTTCCGACGGTTTTATTGGCAGAGAGAGGACTTTATTGAGTGATACGATCAGATGATAAGCGTAGGTGTTTCTACTGCGCTCTAAGTGTCAATCGCTCTTAATAATTGCTAAGGATTGCCATATTAAGTACATTTCAGTTTGGGTCATAACTGTCCGGGTGAAAACGTGTGAAACTATTTAATATTTAGGGCGTAAGTGCACTTGTGACCAAAGGGTGGCAGTGTCAAATCCCAGGAAGGGAAGCCCATTTGCTTCAGTCCGTGTAGCGCACAATGTTACCTGGATAAGCAAGAGAGGGAACATATTCACCAAAATCCTCTAAAGCTCCTCACGCAGGAAACAGTCAGCTCTGTCTGACACAGGGAAGCTTGCCTTGCTGAAATAAAGGCAAGCGCTGAAGTGTAGAATGTAATTTTATGTGGGCCCATTTATTTTGATGTGACACTTATCAGGGGAATCCTGCATAAAACTGCTACATTAAATTTCACTACACTGCGTTACATTATATTACATTACATTACATGCATATAGTTTCTACATACAATATATAATTGCATAGATGTATAATAGCATAAACAGGTCAAGCCTCTCCTGTTTTATGCAAACATGTAGAAGCTGTATTGGCTGTTGGAAGAGATCCATGCAAATTTAGCCCTTATCGCGCTCTTTAGCCGCTGAGAAACGCGGAGTGCCCCGACGCTCAGCAGCCTCGTTAAAACTTCTGTACAACAGTGGATTTGGGGAGAATTTGAATAATGTCGTCTTCTCTTCGTAACCTACAGTACATGTTTTGAAGTAAAGAAGATTCAATCACCAAAAACTGAAATCGGTTTCGTTCAGTGAAAATAGTTTCGTTCGGGTGAATATAAACACTTGTAAATAGTAGTTATTCTTGCTGGCGAGATTTCAAAAAACAGTGCGGTTGTGTGTAAGTGTTGTAATATATTTTCATTTATTAGCAGGGCATATGTCAGTGTAATTATTGCTATAACGACCCAGAGAGGCAGCCGCTGTAGATCAGAGCAGAGTATGGTCACAGGAAGCGCACGCTCGGCGGTGAATGGGGATACCCTTTAACTTATGAATATTATAACAGCTATTGCACGTGAGAGAAAATTTGAAAGTCGGATATATTGAAATGATACTGACATGATTTTACTGTTCGCGGCGAGCAATGATTCGGCCTGTGTGAAGCTGCGATCCTGAGTAAAATCACCTCTTTCACTGTTACAGATGTTAAGATGAGCGGCGAACCGGTGGCGCGGACGGAACCTCACACTGAGGCGGCAGGTAAGGACGGTCAGTGTGTGAACCGGGCGCGATTCTGGCGCAGCGGTGAAGAGTAACTACAGACCTTATTGTTATTCGGCGAATGCATGTTTTAATCCTTTTTAAATTTGATTGTATGTTTTCCTTTGCCTTCTCTCTCTGGCCATGATTCTATTGACATTTTGTGACATTCGATGTAGAGCTCTAACAAAAAGATAACCTTAGAGTCAAATATTCTCCAGTTTTGGCTGGGCCTCCGGTGCAGGAGTAACAGAGCTCTGTGTGATTAAACAGATTGCTTCTGCTTGTGCTTTAAATGTTCAGCTTCCTTAGATTAGACGAAGATGCTTGAAGATGCTCAAACTGGCGTTTTCTGTATGTTTTGTGGGTTATAATATATTATCACCTTGTAAAGTTAAAGTTTGAATTTGGGGAAGTCAGTGACAGTTGCACCTGTGTTCCTCATTGCGGTCTGGCAGTTAGCAGGGTCCTGTTCCACTGCTGTTCCATTGGCTGACAGGCCAAAAGGTACTCAGGTCTCCACGGGCAACCAAGCATTGTTTTTCTACGTGGGCTCTCCAAGGATTAATATGAATGTGACTATGTGATATTGTCCACCAGATCCACACTGTGACTGGCACTGCTCAAACTGGGTGTGTGGTGTTAGTGTATCTGTGGTAGACAGAGCGGTCCGCGCTGGAACTCAGGTAGCAGCTCTGACACGCTGAGAAACTGTGAGTGCGGATATGTGACAGGGTGCTGATGCGTTTTCCTCTGCTCTGGCACTGGAGTCACTTCTACATCCTGCGTCATGATGATACGGTTGCAGCCCCAGCGTGGAGGTGCCTCTGAACCTGCTTCAGCTTTCCTGAATGCGTGCTGATACCTCCTGAGTTACACCAGTCTGTCTGTCTTTAGCCGGTTCTGTGTTTGGCATTGGAGAACGCAATAGCAAGCTGTTGCGCGGCATATGCATGGTAAGCCTGTTCCTCTGCGAGTGGCCTGGATATTTAGCCTCTTCCAGAGCATGAGCGTGGTTTACAGTGCAGTGGTGTAGTCAGAGGGTTGCGAGTTTCGTAGTTGTGCATATTCTGCACATTCAGTGTGGTGCTCTGAGAGGAGTGAGTGTTTGGGGGCTGTATGTCAGTCTGAGAGCAGCGTTCAGCACAGGGCTGTTGCTGTCACCTTCAGCAGCCTGTGCTGGGAGGGCAGGCGCAGTGCCAGGAAAAGTGTGGCGTGCAGAAATGCTGCTCACTGTGGAGGAAGCTCTGATTCCGCTTACAGAAACGCTGTGCTGTTCCTGTGCTGCACAGGCTGCAGTGAGTGTAATGGCATTTCACAGCTTCAGCAGCATTTAACTCAGGGCTGTGATGATGCACAGGTTTGGGCTTCTCTTTCTGCAACAGTTTCTGACATCATAGCAATGTCACAGCCATCCGATTCTGAAGTGTGTTTGAGTTAGTGTACAGAATAAAATACAAAATGAAAGATGTTCTTATCTCTTAGATATGAAAGTAATGAAGTGTGCGAGTAAAA
Source organism: Megalops cyprinoides (assembly GCF_013368585.1). Lineage (NCBI taxonomy): Eukaryota > Metazoa > Chordata > Actinopteri > Elopiformes > Megalopidae > Megalops > Megalops cyprinoides. The sequence continues at coordinate 38,599,851 of NC_050591.1, forward strand.
TGCCTGTTTTCATTCATCCAAACATGGTGTCTCCCAAAGTGTCAGTATAAAGAGAGGTACTTCGGGAGGTAGAAGTGGGAAAAAAACTTTTGCTTTTGCTGAGAGATCACAAACTCACGAGTACTAATGCATTGTTATGGCAGGATGTGAGTGTGCATATGAGATGCTCAGGTGTGTGACAGACAGGAGCTTTACTGCTCGGGGGGGGGGAAGTGTCACCAAGGGTCTCTGGAAGAGGTGACACTTCCCTCTCCCTCCTGTCTGTGCCCCAGCCTGTGGGGACACACCTGGGGGCAGGTAAACACTCAGACACAATGGTCCCCATGGGTTGCCAGGGTTACAGAGTGCAACTGATTTGCATGGGCTCCTGATTTCCATACTGGAACTTTGGGCTTCAGAGGGGGCTGATTTCCATACCCTGAGCAGCACACCCGTCCCGGCCGAGAGCTTGCATTTGAAATTCAAACGAGGGAGATTACTGCCTCCCACCTGACTCCTCCGTACAGCGGTGCTGATTGTGGGGGTGTGCTTCAGTAACGCTCTTACAGACACGTCTTCTTCCACGTTTTAGTCAGTGATTCTTTAAAACGTTATGTCAATGTTCCAAGGTTCACACAATTACAGCACTCATCCTGTTAGCTAAGATTCCCGTCAGACTGCATGGTGTGTGTTCTGTTCCCAGAAGAGCTCCCTGCTGTGTGTTCTGAGTCCATTACGGAGAGACACTGCCATTAGGCCTGTAGTGTCGTGTTGGACTGCATGGGACGCAGTCTCCGGTACTGAATAAAGACTGAATACAGTAGCCAGTTCTTTCTCTTCCATCACTGCACTCACCTGGGCCGCGCTCTGCCCGGGTCGTGCTCTCTGCCCGGGTCGTGCCCGGGTCGTGCTCTCTGCCCGGGCCGCGCTCTGCCCGGGCCGCGCTCCGCCTGGGCCGCGCTCCGCCTGGGCCGCGCTCTGCCTGGATATGCACCGCCTGGTTATACTTCGCTGGGTTTCTGCGCTGTGTGCACAGTGCAAATGGAGCGTAAGCAGCGCTGCATGTTGATGCTTTTACACGCAGTGATCAGCAGGAGCTGTTCTTCTGCACAGTGCAGGAAGCCGAAGCGAATATGACCTCTACATTGCAGCAAGCAGCCAGGCTGTGTTTCACCAATAATAATATTAATAATAATTAGCAACAGAAGAGTAAGAATTTCCCTAATGAACACTAATGCTGTTTGTTCTGTTTCAGGTGAACAAAATGGGCTAGACTTTACAAGACAGGTAAGCACCACTCTTCCAACAGGACTACTTTTAAAACCTGAGTTCTCCATTCTACCACAATTAAAGCACAACCTCTTTTCAAATGCAAAGTTTTAAAACAGCATTTCATATATTCCAATGGAAAAGGTGCTATGTTCATTTATTATGGTTAGTAAAATTCTCCCATTCCAAAATGGGGGAGAGCCACAGGAAAAAAGAAACCGACACAGAACTGAACTGAAATGCATTTGGTTCTCGTGTTCTGACAATGGCCATAACATACTGTCTGCTCCAGATAAAGGACACACACACACACACACACACACACACACACACACACACACACACACACACACACACACACACACGCCTTGTGTCCTGTGACAGCGGTTTATGGTGTGGGAGGGTTGGACACACACCCTCAGGGTGAGCGGGGAATAATCTCTCTCAGATCTGAGTGCTGTGTGCCCCAGGCGTCAGGCTGCCCGTCACCGGCCCCGCCCTGCTGGGAATTTGCATACAGGAGTGCCAGGGGGAAGGGTGAGGGTGTGTCAGCCATCTCCCAAAACAAGCCACAGAGCACAGGCCACAGACAGGGCACCACAGCACAGACACACAGCGAAATAAAACAGACTAACGATTACCGAGCAGAAGACGATTACCGTTGCAGTAACGGTAGCTTATGAAGTGTTGCAGTTAGCGGGATCTTATGAAGTGTTGCAGTAACGGGATCTTATGAAGTGTTGCAGTAACGGGAGCTTATGAAGTGTTGCAGCGCAGTAACGGAAGCTCTCTCGTGTTTTGCAGATAAAGACGGAGGACGCCAGCGACTCGCCTTCAGCGCAGCGGACATGTGGCCTGCTGCAGGGGTCTCCGGCCCCGAGCACACAGCTGGCAGGGGTATGGCCACGCCCACCCCAAACGCAGCCCATCCTGACCCAGCCCAGCCGCAAGATATCATACACCCCGAAGCACAGAGGGGCCTACACACACTCCAGCCCACTCGCACTGTGCGGTTTTGTGTAATAAATCAGCGAGGTTCAATTTTGGCAGGGAAACCAGTGGGAGCATGAGTGGATAATAAGTGGAGGGATATTAACAAGGATCTGTGTATTGCACATGTTGCATAATCATATTTAGTAATTAGATTTAGTAATTCCACCCCCCATGGTGAGCGGCTGACGTTCTCCTTGCCTGAGATGAGGATTGTAATGAAGCCGTTTCTCTGCTGGACAGGACCTGACTTCCCTGCATCCCCTGCAGCAGCTGGTGCTGGTGCCCGGACCTCACCTCTCATCCTCTCCCTTCTTCCTCTCTCAGAACCAGAACGGACATCAGGGTAACCACCAGCTGCGTACAGGCATTTACAGCACACACAAGCATGTGAAGAATATCTAAGAGTAAAATGACAATCACGTCATAGCAATCATTCAGGTTTAGAGTTTTGCTTTTTACTGAAAAAACTGCACCCAAAAAACTTTATTCCTTCCTAAGAATGCATATACCTCAGTCAATTAAGTTTAGTTAATAAAATAAAAAATCCAGTAAATGGTGAGGGGTGCTGAAGCCTCCGTGTTTGGGTCTCTTGTTCCGACGCACAGCCATGCTGCAGCAGAACCTGCTGTCCCTGAACTGTCAGAGCCAGACGGGTGTGTCCCAGCTCCAGCCTGGACTGGCTCTCACTCCGCAGGTAAGGACCAGGTCCGCTTTTACAAAGATAACCGACCGAACAGTGTAATTGAGAAAATATCAATAGACACAAGTGGTAAAATGATGAAACTAATAAATAACTGAAACTTTTAGGTGATTAAATAAATAATAAGTTAAATTAACACCTCTGTGAGTTCTCCCTCTGAAGATGACCTTGCTCCAGGGCACAGGTTGCTGTGTTGGTCACAGTGAGCTGTAGTTAAACACCCTGTCTGTGCGGATTTGGCCCATTCTCATACTTCCTCTGCCATTCTGTGACCTGGAACAGTCTGGGAGTCGGACAGGCCTGGCATCCTCTCTGGATGGACACCTGGAGATGCCACACCTGCAGGTCCCCAAACACCTGCCCCCCTCTCAGCAGGACGAGCCGACTGACCTGGAGGAGCTGGAGCAGTTCGCCAAGGCCTTCAAACAGAGGCGCATCAAGCTGGGCTTCACACAGGTATGGCAGTGACAGCGCTCTCCCTGTCACACTCGTCTCTGCCTGTAACTACCCTCCCGGGTCACACTCGTCTCTGCCTGTCACTACCCTCCCGGGACACACTCGTCTCTGCCTGTAACTACCCTCCCGGGTCACACTCGTCTCTGCCTGTCACTACCCTCCCGAGTCACACTCGTCTCTGCCTGTCACTACCCTCCCGGGTCACACTCGTCTCTGCCTGTCACTACCCTCCCGGGTCACTCTCGTCTCTGCCTGTAACTACCCTCCCGGGTCACACTCGTCTCTGCCTGTCACTACCCTCCCGGATCACACTCGTCTCTGCCTGTCACTACCCTCCCGGGTCACACTCGTCTCTGCCTGTAACTACCCTCCCGGGTCACACTCGTCTCTGCCTGTCACTACCCTCCCGAGTCACTCTCGTCTCTGCCTGTCACTACCCTCCCGGGTCACACTCGTCTCTGCCTGTCACTACCCTCCCGGGTCACACTCGTCTCTGCCTGTCACTACCCTCCCGGGTCACACTCGTCTCTGCCTGTCACTACCCTCCCGGGTCACACTCGTCTCTGCCTGTCACTACCCTCCCGGGTCACACTCGTCTCTGCCTGTCACTACCCTCCCGGGTCACACTCGTCTCTGTCTGTCACTACCCTCCCGGGTCACACTCATCTCTGCCTGTCACTACCCTCCCGAGTCACACTCTCATCACTCTGTCACAGTCTGTCTGCCGTAATAGGAATAGGAATGCGCTGCAGACACAGGGACAGGTGCCTTAAATCTGCTGAAACAGGAGAAGAAGCATGTGGAGCAGGCACACATCTCAGAATGCTTACACCATTATTCACAGAGACTGAGCAATCACATCAGTCCATTTTAACAGAAGTTTCAAAAAAAGATTCAGGAGGAGGATTTACAGGGAGGGGTAGGGGTACTGTGCATCATACCATGCCTGAGACAGAGTGAGTAGGGCTGTGTGGTGTAGTGGCAGAGAGGGGTCACAGGGGGCAGCAGTGATACGTTCTGGATTCTTGGCAGGGAGATGTGGGCCTGGCCATGGGGAAGCTGTATGGGAGTGACTTCAGTCAGACCACCATCTCCCGCTTCGAGGCCCTCAACCTGAGCTTCAAGAACATGTGCAAACTGAAGCCCTTGCTGGAGAAGTGGCTGAGTGATGCAGGTATGTCTCACACGCTGTGCAATGGTACGAATGTTAAGACACACAGGTCTATATTAATAGTCTCTCCCCACCCCTCACCCCCAGAAAACTCTCCTGGCGACACCAGACAGGACACCATTACCCCCCTAATAGAAGGCTTTGCGAGGAAGAGGAAGAAGAGGACCAGCATCGAGACCAATATCAGGCTCACCCTGGAGAAACGCTTTATAGATGTGAGTGAATACCCCCTCATTCAGCTTCAGACACGTAGGGCAGTGAATACCCCCTCATTTAGCTTCAGACAGGCAGGGTGAGGTCCATTCTTTCTGCAGGTCTCACATCCTTACATATTCTTTTACCGTGGATGTGCCTGAAATGCAACTACGAAAGTAAAATGACTCAGGAGTGCATATTGCAGAGATGTACCCTCCCCTTGTCTGGGAGGGTTGCAGGTTTTCGGACAGGCCGTTATCTGTCTGAGTCAGCCTATTGATGAACCCGTGCCGCCCCTCGGCCTGCCCACACTTTCTGCTTCTCAGTTTGGTTTAAACAGCCGGGCTGCCCTCGGTACTGAGTCTCTGCAGCGTGGTGTGTGTGTCTCAGAACCCCAAGCCCAGCTCGGAGGAGATCGCTGTGATCTCAGAGCAGCTGTCCATGGAGAAGGAGGTAGTGCGCGTCTGGTTCTGCAACCGGCGGCAGAAAGAGAAGCGGATCTCCAGCCCCATGACCACATCGCCAGTGAAGACTCCCGCATACAGCTCCAGAATGGTGAGAACACACATGCACAGATACACGCACACACACACACGCACTCACAGACACATACACACATGCGCGCACTCACACAGACACACACAGACACACACACCACCACCCTCGTGTGGCTCCAGAACTCCTAATCATCGCATGAAATTTCTCCCTCCTGTTCCAGGTTCCCACGTCCAGGTCGTTCAGTCCTGTCCCTGTAGGAGGGGGTGAGTATGTGACAGCACTGTGCTGGAAACACAGATGGGAAAACGGTGGAGATGCATAAAGCAGCCTGTCTGTACCCTCATCACACACCCTGTCTGCACCCCCCTGCACCCTGTCTGCACCCTGTCTGCACCCCCCCTGCACCCTGTCTGTACCCTGTCTGCACCCACCCTGCACCCTGTCTGCACCCCCCCTGCACCCTGTCTGCACCCCCCCTGCACCCTGTCTGTACCCTGTCTGCACCCACCCTGCACCCTGTCTGCACCCCCCCTGCACCCTGTCTGTACCCTCATCACACACCCTGTCTGCACTCTGTCTGTGTGCTGCTATATGCTGTCTGTGGGTTTAGCTGAAGACAGATTTTTTTCTTTTTTTTTCCAGCGTCATCAAGCTCTTCCCCCAGCAGTCCCGGCCGAGGGTCATCCCCCAACGCACCCCCATCCTGCCCCAGCACCGGGACGGCACAGGGGGGGCACCAGCCCCTCAGCTCCACAGGGTGTGAAATTCGGTTCAATCCCACACACTGACACACACACTGACACACACACAGACACACACTACAGCACGCACACTGACACACACTACAGCACGCACACTGACACACACACTGACACACACTACAGCACACACACTGACACACACACTGACACACACTACAGCACACACACTGACACACACACTGACACACACACTGACACACACACAGACACACACTACAGCACGCACACTGACACACACTGACACACACTACAGCACGCACACTGACACACACTACAGCACACACACTGACACACACTACAGCACGCACACTGACACACACACAGACACACACTACAGCACACACACTGACACACACTACAGCACACACACTGACACACACTACAGCACGCACACTGACACACACACAGACACACACTACAGCACACACACTGACACACTACAGCACGCACACTGACACACACTACAGCACGCACACTGACACACACTGACACACACACTGACACACACACAGACACACACTACAGCACACACACAGACACACACTACAGCACGCACACTGACACACACACTGACACACACACTGACACACACTACAGCACACACACTGACACACACTACAGCACACACACTGACACACACACTGACACACACACTGACACACACTGACAGGCTGCAGGTTTTCACGTAGCCAGGCAATGTTGTGTCGTGCTGAGAAGTGAATGAACTTTCAGTAGCTGCCTGAGGCATCACTGAGGACATTGCACATGTGCATAGAGGATGTTTGTGTGCAACACTGCATTCATCATGTGGGGTTTTTATTTAATGAAGGAGTGACTGAATAGTAGGAGCTTTAAGAGAAGCTCGGTCAGACAGAAGGTAAAGCTGAGGATAAGCTCAATGGAAGCATTACAGTTATTCATTAACATACTCTGCAGAGAGAGGACTGAGGGGAGCTTCTGTGTGATTTGCAGATCGTGGTACCGAGCGTGGAACCATTCCTCATATCTTCACTGAACACTGCCGTCCTGGACTTCAGAGGCTGAAAGCGGCTGTATGCAGGGGTTGCTCCAGGGCACCAGGCAGGAGGAAGCTGCTTTAGATGATGCAGATGCCACAAGCACAGAGTTTTATCTGTTTTCCACAATTAAGTAGTTGTGAATCTCCAGCCTGACTCGTATCAAGCAACCCACCTATGCCACAGTTTCGGAGTATGTGTGACTGTATCAGGGAACACAGAGGATTACAGTCCACCATTCTGCACAATGACGGAACTGCTGGGGACTGAAGTCCCACCGCGGTCATGCAGAATGAGGTCGTGGTGATGACCAGGACCTGTAGTTTTTTCTCTCTATTTTACAGTTATCCATGATGTTTTCATTGTATCTGCAATCTTGACACATGGTGTTGAAATGTCAGTCTTTTCAAAGTGTAAATAGTGACTGTTTTGAATGTACCTATTTTTGAATTGCAAAAATGTTACCAACTTTTGTTGTCAATAATATGTTTATGTATTTGTATTTTTATATATGTTCCTTTTTTCAGGGAGCAAATTCTAGACAAAGAAAAAAACCATAAACATGACAAAATGAGACTTTTATTACAGAATGTTATTACAGTTACAGAGTGAAAGAAAGCTGAAGCAGCCTCACTGCAGAGGAAAGTGCAGTCAGATGCAGAGATCAGCACACTGTGTGATTCATGCATCAGTTTCAAACGGTTTACACTGTGCAGGGATGGTGAATTTTGTATTTGGGGAGCCATTTTGCGTTAATCATGCGGTCAACACCACAGCTTATTAACATCAATCTGGTTCTGGCTGCATGGTCAGCTGCCTGCCCAACCAATAAGTGGTGAGATCAGTGTGAGAGAGTATGAGATCGTGTGAGGGAGAGAGAGGGAGTGTGAGGTCACTGTGAGGGCAGTGTGAGGGAGTGAGAGATCAGTGTGAAAACAGTGTGAGGGAGTGTGAGGGCAGTGTGTTGAATGAAGGGAGAGAAGCTCAACTCCCTTGGCTGCATCTCTGGACCAGCTGCCCGTCCCAGGACCCACACACTGCATATGCGTGTACACTACCTGCATGACAGAAATGAGTTATTAATCATAATCAAAATCCTGACTACATAAAAAGTCAGTCCTCAGAACAGCAGGGTCTTCACTGTAAATGAGACTTCTGAAACCTTTGGAAGTGATTAAGCTTCTCTAACAGAATGTATATTTACCACATGATCTGTCGGTGAACTAGCAGAGATTCATGTTGACCGAATTCTGGTTCAGTGCGTATTCAGTCAGTCTCGAAGCGGCTGAATCCTCTGTTGGATGTTGGATGCTGCCCATGCCCATGTTGGAGACTTTATCGATTGCCAGTGAATATAAACAACCAGAAAACGACAACGACAACTGGTCCTGATGCGGTCGCAAACGAGGGCAATGTTTTCCAGTGCAGCAGATGGCGCCTCTGTGTCGAACGATCCCACCCTCCCTCCGGCACAGAGCGCATCTTTAATGCAGTTTCAGTCTGCCCCCAAACGGCGGCTCCCTGTCAGATACAATGGCTGGCGTTGGGATTTGGGCAGAGCAAACGGAGTCTGCATCGGCTGTTGGATGAGGAAGCGCTGGGAGTGAATTCAGTGGGTAGATGGGTAGCTAACCGCAGGAGGTGAGAGCCGGAGGGAGACGGTGATGCGCTGAGAACATGCGAGTCCTGGCGTCTGGATCTCAAGATCGGGTTACGGACACAAGCGCACACATGGGAACATAACCGCCGTAAATCAGGTAGCCACATAGCTAGTCAACCTTAGCTGACTAGTTACCTAACGTTAGCTACACAGCAAGCAAGCTATATGTACTCATTTATCATCGCGACCCTTGCATACAGCTGCAATTATTTTTGTAAATTGCGTTGACCTAGCTAGGTTGCTGCTAGCCATACCGTGCATGTAAGCATGCAGACGGAGGACGCCGTGTGGTTGTGTTGTACAATGCGCCGACAGGCTGCCGTGTTGCATCGAGCGCTCCGTGCAGCCAGCTAGCGCGATCGGTCCTGCATGGGCGCCGGGTAGCGGTGGTAACAACTGATACGACACAGATACCGGAGTGGCTAACGTTCACTTCAGAGAAGCCACCCAGGTACATAGTACCTATTAGATAAATTAAAGAAGCTTAGTCGAACCTATAGCTCACCCCTTTGGATGAACACACGAAGCGCCTGTATCTGAGTGGAATATTTGAATTTGATAACTATTAAAAGTGTGTTATAAAACATTGTAATCTGTTCTAGGACAGTTCTGCAGGAGTAGCTACAGAAATTCAGATACAGAGCATCAATCGCATGGCATCCTATCGTAGATTAAATTAAAGACAATTAAAGAGCAAGAATAAAAAGTAATAAAATAAAATAATGATTAAATTCAGAAAATAAGGCTCCAGATTTCCCTCAAGGCAAAGAGGAGATCTTAGAGAGGGAGATAAGAATGTGTTTGTGTAGATTAGACTTTAGAATGTGAATGAAGGACAGTGTGGCTGGAGTTCCACATCTCCAGTGCAATTTCTGTATGGCCTGGACTGTAGAGGACTCCCTGGACTGTAGAGGACTCCCTGGGCTGTAGAGGACTCCCTGGGCTGTAGATGACTCCCTGGGCTGTAGAGGACTCCCTGGACTGTAGATGACTCACTGAACTGTAGAGGACTCCCTGGGCTGTAGATGACTCCCTGGGCTGTAGAGGACTCCCTGGACTGTAGATGACTCCCTGGGCTGTAGATGACTCCCTGGGCTGTAGAGGACTCCCTGGACTGTAGATGACTCACTGAACTGTAGAGGACTCCCTGGGCTGTAGATGACTCACTGAACTGTAGAGGACTCCCTGGGCTGTAGAGGACTCCCTGGGCTGTAGATGACTCACTGAACTGTAGATGACTCCCTGGGCTGTAGAGGACTCCTTGGACTGTAGAGGACTCCCTGGGCTGTAGAGGACTCCCTGGACTGTAGAGGACTCACTGAACTGTAGAGGACTCCCTGGGCTGTAGAGGACTCCCTGGACTGTAGAGGACTCCCTGGACTGTAGAGGACTCACTGAACTGTAGTAGTGTTGCTTCTGTCTTATTCCCTTGAGAGCCTTTCTGAACTCTGTAGCCAGAGCGTCAGCATCTCCTGATCTATGAGGTGATCCTGTTTCATCATTGCACTCCTCCACCCTGCTGTAGCCTCCAGTGCCCCCCCCCCCCCCCCACCCCACCCAGCGTGTTGTGCAAGTCCCTCCTGCAGCTGCCGTGTCTCTCCTCCTGTCCCTCTGCCTGCTGGTTGGCCGTTTGGATAAAAGCATCTGCTAAATAAATAAATGTAAATGTAAATGTATGTCCACAGGAGTTCAGTGGATTGACATGGATCACTGCCAATAAGAGCGGGTTAAATGAGCCTTCCCCTGCCTGCAATTTCCACAGCTGTGGGTGGAATCTTGCTGACTACTCTGTAACCTGAGTTAATTATACAATATTATTAAAACAATTATTACTAATACAATTTATGTATTATATGTACATTTTACTTTAACTGGATTTCAATGTTTCTTGAAAAAAGTATTGCCAAAGCTAAATGCTATATCTACACAAGTGTTCAGTGGGACAAAAAGCCCTTACAGTGCTTATTATTAAGAGTAGGCAGAGCCAACCAAACACCTTTCCTGGGTTTTATTTTCTCAGAGAACCTGGCAGTGTGGTCTTTACAACAGTCCTTGAAGCTCCTTCCTAAGCCAGTGCAGCTGGGTGTTACTGTGGAGGACTTTTGATCTAGTTTTGAAAGCCGTTGGAGTGCAGCAGCGTGGCGGTGGCTCTTTGGCCTGGACAGGGTGG